>NW_025946698.1:114474-288176 GCF_000764305.2 Hyalella azteca | reverse complement strand
TTAAATTCAGTGCAGTTAGAATGCACGCCATGGGCCGGTCCTTTCTTACCCCATGAAGGCTGCGATCCTGTCTTACCCCATTTGACTATACTGGTAGTACCGCAAGACTGAACACCATTGTGACTGCCATCCACATGGGTGTTGGACTTGTCTTTTTCTGACTTCCACCATCACTGTGCAACTATTGGCAGAGCTCTAAAATTTAGAGAGCATGCTCAAAGAACTGTTATAATGAAATATTTAAAAATAATTAATTATTTTTGTATTTCAAACTGGAAACCCAGAATCTAATGTTTTTCAGGAAATGGAGCTCGTGGAGGTAAAATACTGCAGCGGTTTCCTGAGAGGGACTGGCCTGATACTCCCTTCATTGAAGGCCTTGAGTTGGTGAGAAGTGTACCTATATGTTGTGTATTTTTTTGAGATGTGTATTTGATACATGTAAGATGTTGTGTATCCCATTTGTGTAAATACGTATCCCATGTTTTGTATTTTATCCACTGAATATTTTTTAATTTAGAGTGATACCTCACCTTACAGGGGGAAATATGTTGTGATTACCAGTGTTAAGAATCTTGAAATGTAAGAATCTGTGATCAAGCAGTGTAACAAGTGGTTTTCATTTTTGTCCATTGTTTGCTTGTTTAGCAAGGCATATTTTGGTGAATACTAGCCCATAGCTTGAAGAAAAAGTTTCATCCCATTTATTCACTCACATGCAGTAGGAAACAGATTTTTTACCAATATCTATGTATACCGCATTGCTCATAAATTTTAGTCAATATTATTTTATGAGATTCATGGCATCCAAAATGATTGAACAGTGACATAATCCAATATTGAACTTTATACAAAACAACTGTCATATTCATCCATACACCTATATTAACTCACTCGTGTATGCTGATTCAGAGTAGCTCACGAATTTTTTTTATCACAATATGCTGTGCAAATAATAACCAGGATTCACGGGTCTACTCGAATTTATCATTGATGTGTCTTCTTCAGTTCTGCCAGCCCCAAGGCTGGGCGTTGTCATGCAACCACCAGGACCCACAGTTCTTTGTGTGCGTCCTGACAGACTTCAATGCCTCTCGTCACTACTGCGCCATCTTCAGCTTCTATGAACCTTATGCCATCACTCAGACACATGCTCATGCTGATGAGGTGTGACCATCATGTATACTGTATAGTGTGCCTTGTAATTCCAATCTAGTAGTTTCTGTCCACAAGATAACAATCTTTAATGTTCTTGTGAATGATATCTGCTTGCATTTAAGCTTGATTTATTTTATGAGATTATTCTTAGAAAGCTTATATACTCTGTTACTTGATGCTTCATTCTGTTCATGTTAAATCAAATTATGCATGTATTTTTCTTAAGTGCCTATTGATTTTTTGTCATTATCTCTTTAAAATTTTACTTCAGGAAGAAGAAGGTGGGCTAGAGCTTTGTATCAGCAATGGAGGTGTCACCAACAGTGGAGGAAATGCTGTGGTGGTGGCTGGTGCTCACCACTCCATCATGTATGCTCCCAAGTGCCTTGTGCTTGTCTCCACACTTGACTGCTTTGCAACATTCAGGGTCAGACTTTCCTTTAACTTTTCCATTTTATGCATAAACTTGTATACCACACAGTGGTAGGTTCAGGGCGTTTGATTAAATTTTTGTCTGGTCTATTTTAATTAGTTCTTCATTGGGCACTAATCAATTTCATGCAGTAAATTATAACTCATGAATTTCTTGTATCATATCACCATGGTAAAACTCAAATTTTTTTGTAAAATTAAATATACTAATAAGTATGAAGTGAAACCATCTATCTGCAGTATACTGTGGTATTCTGGCTATAAATACATTACTTGCTGTGATGACAACAATGCAGAAGATGCATAATTTTTAGTTTTGCAGCAACTACGTATTCTTGAATACACATCTGTCAATTGTAGTTTGTGGTAAGGACTGATTTTATATGCAGTTGATTAACATAATTAGTGATTAAATTAAAATAGCATAGCAGTGCCTACTAAGTAAACCGGAATTTGGCAGGTCATTATGAGCACCAGTTTTGGTAAGAAAGGTACTACTTACATGAAAACTGAATCTAAATTTATGGTTCAAGATGCTTTATTCTTCACCTTATGATCTTAAGAGATAAAAACTTAACCTTAAGAATTTAAGGTTAAGATAGTGATAAGATACATAATTTGATGTGATGTGAATGTTTCAACTGTATATATTCTTCAGGTAATTACTGCAGGGTGCATGCTGGTCATGGAAAACCTGGAAAGTCGTATACGAGCCTGGAAAATTAAGAGTTGTATATGAGTCTGGAAAATTGCGAGTCATATACGAGTCACTCGTATATGACTCAAAATTTTCCAGACTCGTATACGGCTTTCCAGGTTTTCCATGACTGGTACACATCCTGTTGCTGTACTTGCTTTCAGTTTGTTCCTAGTTTCGGAATTAATGAAACTGAGACTTTAAAATGTTGTCTTTAACTGCAGAATTGCCTTGGTCTGGTGTACACCGTGCACAGCGAGGGCCTCAACGTCAGCTTGGAGACGCTCGTGGGCAACATGGTTGGCTATGTGCAGGTGCCTCCTCCTGGTGGACCGCAGGTGAGCTGCTGGCTTTGGCCATTAAAGGAACTTATTGGGTGGGCTTCGGCCACTAGGGCAGCTTGATGTTTAGTTTTCGGCCAATAGGAAACTAGTTTAATTTTTGGCCAATAGGAAACTAGTTTTGTTTTCAACCAATAGGAAACTAGTTTAGTCTTCGTCCACCAAGGCAGCTTTTTTTTTTGGTGTTCGGGCACTAGGGCAGCTTGGTTAGTCTTCAGCCAATGGGGCAGCTTGCTGTTGACTCTTTGGGCAAGGGCTCAACTTTTTGTCGAGCGGTTGCACAATAGAGCAGCTTGCTGTCAATTCTTCAAACTTCTTAACCCAAACACAAAGATTCCACGTCCAACAAATTTGAGAATAAATTATTGATCTCCTATCATACAAACATTTCTTCCAAAAAATATTGAAATTAATGTATGGGAAAGGTGTCATTCTACAGAGGAGCTAATCTCCACATTTTTCACTTGCCCTGATCCTGATACAGCTCAGATATCGGAGTTAAAGATACTACCTCGCAAGAAATATTAGGACGTAATAAGCCGTATAATTGTAGTGTTATGGTGATGCATAGGTATCGCGCAATGAAAGATGCATGGGTGCTAAACTTTAATCTGGGAAATGTGTCCTTCTTTGGTTTGCTGAGTTTGTAGTTTTCGTTTTGTGATTGCAATTGGTTAATCTAATACTAAGTTTTAACAATTTCAACCCTAAACTAATAGCCTAATGATAATGCATCTTTAATTGGTTCTCAAGCAAATAACGCTCAAGTGTTCAGTCTGAAACATATTGTGTTTGTAGGTGCGCTTCAGTATTGGCGCTGGCGACCGACAGGCTCTTCAACCTCCCGCATCCCCCTCTCTGCCCGTGACCCACACAACGGTCTTGGGGCTTTTTTCTCAGCTCGGTGAGACAATATCCTAGAAACCCCTTAGTGTTATTGTTATATTTATTTTCCAGTTAGTCAGCTCAACTTTTCCTTTTTCAGACTCTTACTTTAAATCAATATATGTTAAATTTTGATCGTTTATGATTTTAGTTAAGAATAATCGATTTCTGACAGTTATCTCTCTGGAATTTTTGGTGTGTCATACTTCATCAGTACATTAGATGATTGATCAATATATTATCTGCTATAGTTTTTTTAAATCAGATATATTGCAACAAAAGTTTGCCGGTCAGGCATTTAAATTCATGGAACTTAAGTGTTACTCTTCAATATTATTACAGGTATCCGCAATGTGCTGGTGCTGTTCTGTGCAGCTGTGACAGAGAACAAGCTCCTTTTCCACAGCATGTCATACACTCGCCTCACTGACTCCTGCCACGCTCTTAAAGCGCTGCTGTACCCATTCCAGTACAGCCATGTCTACATCCCCATCTTGCCGTCCCCGCTGGTCGAGGTGCTGTCCACCCCCACCCCCTTCATCATGGGGGTTCACTCATCCCTCAAGGAGGAAGTTTCGCAGCTAATGGACGTTATTGTGGTGGACTTGGATGGAGGTTCCATTCGAGTGCCTGATTCACTTGCCTTGTCGCCGCTCATTGAGCCTTACTTCAGTGAAGCTCACAATGCTCTCTCGGCAGTGCTACATCCCGACCTCCTTACAGCCGACAACGCTTTCTCCACAAGCTCCTTGCCCTTGGCCACGCCTCATGTGCTCAAAGATAAGCAACTCAGAGCCGTCTTCATGCGACTCTTTGCCAGGTTACTGCAAGGTTACCGTTCGTGCCTCACCCTCATTAGGATCCATGCGAGTCCCGTGATAACCTTCCACAAAGCAGCGTTCCTCGGACACCGAGGCTTCCAGGATTTTGAGTTTGTGTCTAAGCTCTTGGACTGCATGTTTTTCACTGAGTTTGTGAGTGAACGAGGACTTCCTTGGCGAGTGTGTGACTTGTGGGACGAGCTCTACTCCTTGACTCCCGAACAGCAGAGACTTGAACACAATGACCCCAGGCTTGTGCTGGTCCATATCAAGGAGCTCGGGCAACAGCTTTACAACAACGAGAATCCAAACCCGCAGTTTGAAGCTAAAATACCGAAGCCAACAGAAGGTTCCTTCACAAGAATCCATCAGCCCATCTTCCCAACCTTAGACGCCACAAAAATTCAAGCTATCATTGACGAAGGAACTTCAAAAGAAGTCAAAATACCCAAAATTAAAGAGCAACCACAAACCGTCCCTATGGGCTGTCATATTTCGACGTTACAAAGCCCTGGAATTGGAGGAAGCTCTGCTCAGCGCCTGAAGGTGCTGCGCGATTGCGTGACTTGCATCTTCGAGAGCAAAATCAGTGACGCCCGCAAGACTTTCCCCGCCGTGCTACGAGCTCTTAAAAGTAAAGCTGCACGCCTAGCCTTGTGCTCTGAGTTGGCTTTGCACGTGCAGCGCAACAAAGCTGTGCTAGAGCATGAACAATTTGATCTTGTGGTGCGTCTCATGAACTGTGCCTTGCAGGACACGTCTCAAATGGATGAACATGGCGTTGCTGCTGCACTCTTGCCTCTGTCATCTGCCTTCTGTCGTAAACTCTGCACTGGAGTCATGCAGTTTGCCTTCACCTGTATCCAAGATCACCCCGTGTGGTCCAATCATCAGTTTTGGGAGGCTGCCTTCTATGAAGATGTGCAGAATGATATCAAGTCGCTTTATTTGGAGAAAATTCACGACCAAAATGGCCACCATTATAATACCCTCTACACAACTGACGCAGTAAATGATGGAGTTGACTTCCAGGGACTCAAAGACAAAAGAATGTCTTACTTGCCTGCTGAGCAGATAAGAGCTCTCGACATTGCTGCCAACAGACTACGAATTTGGCCAACTCTACCAAGTGCAAAACAGAAAGAATTGAATGAACAGGAAGAATCTACTCTGTATTCTCAAGCCATCCATTTCGTGTACCGTATAGTTTACCTTCGCATTCCTCTAGAAATAAATTCATTAATTCCTCGTCGCCCTTTACCTGAAAACTCAAGTGCTAGCTTCACAAACAGTGTTGCTGAGAGTGACAGCATGGATGGCGAATCAGGCTTTGAAGAGCAGGAACAGAGCGACCGAGAAGCCAGCGTCATACGTTTTGCGTCTCGGTTTGTCGATAAAGTCTGCACTGAGGGCAAAGTTACAGACGAACACATCAAGTCCCTTCACCAAATGATTCCTGGCGTTGTAGCAATGCACATCGAGACTCTGGACATGGTTCATAAGGAGAGTCGGCGCCTACCGCCCACGCAGAAGCACAAGATTATGCTGCCTTCACTCATCCCTGGAGAGAAGATGGAACTAGAGGGACTTCGCGTGCATCTTTTGCCCGATGGCAGGGAGGACGCCGTGGGCGCCAAGAGCGGCCCTATCTTGCTGCCGGCTGAAGGCGCACTTTTCCTCACCAACTACAGGCTCATCTTCAAAGGACTTCCCTCTGATCCTTGTGGTGAGTCTTGTCTGAAAATTCCTAATTTTATGACGAGATGTCTTTTTGTTCATGAAAGTATTTTTTTCTTTATGATTTGACCGTGATTTTACCTTCATATGTGGATTTTTACAACAAAATATGTATTCATTCGAAAAATAGATCAATGTAATGTTGTAACTGTGTAACATGATGGTAAATGACTTTATTTCATAGTTATAATAATATTATTCACTTTCCATCTAATTTTTTATTTAATTTATTTTGAATAAAGTATAATGTATTCATTTTTATCAATTATGATTTCCCATTATCAATAATTATCGAGCTTTTCCAGTAGGAAAAATTAATTAAAACGCTGTTCTATTAACCGTGTTATCTTCTGATTCCGTGACATTCAAAATTTTCCAACCACCTTTTAAACGTCATTGTTGTCCTTCTTATGCCTCTAAAATGATAATGGTCTGATATTGTTAATCTATTTTCAAAAAAAAAGAAAGTTTAATAACTTGCTGCTGTCAAATATGTTGGCGCCAATGCAATTACGTTTTATTAACGATAAGATCGTCTCACGAGTTGCTAACTGAACTGATCCAATTGTTTTCAGCATTTATAAATTTCAAGCTGACAATATTTTTTTTACGAATTTAAATGTGTTCAGCCTGTGAGCAAGTGATCGTGCGAGCCCTGCCCCTGACGTCCATTACTCGGGAGAAGCGCGTGTCGGGCGGCCAGCACCACGGCCTCATGGACCAGTGGGCGTCTGATGGACTGCAGATACGATCTGCTACCTGCCAGGTGCCTTCTGATTACCAGCAAATTGATGATGACTTCTGTATTTATACCCTACATGCACAAATTCATTTTTTTTTTATAAATTCGTACTTGTATAAATTCGTTGTGGCATGCAGGTAACAATTTCATATTTGTTTAAATGTTGCTGTATCTAGCGTTCTTGAACCTTTTGTTGTTTGTAAATGTGTTTTAGTTACTTTGAACGTTACCTAAGCATTGGAATTTTAGAGTGATGCAAATTAGAAAAGTTATTAATAAAATTCTCTTTTTTCTTGGTCAGCTGCTGCGCGTTGCATTTGATGAAGAGGTGTCTCCTGAAGCCATCGAATCTTTCCGCAAGTTGTTGAGTCGATTGCGGCATCCGTCATCTGTCCTTCAGGTCTTTGCCTTTGCTGGGTACAGCCAAGTTATTTTCCCTGTCAGCAGACGCGAGAAAGACAAGCCTGGCTATGGAACTCTCAGGTCAATGAAAGCTTTTGAACTTTATAAACGTGAAATTAAATATTAGCAATTGATAAATTGCTTCAGCTTTTTCAAAATAATTTTAGAAATTTACGAAATTTTTTGAATCTTGGAAGAATATTTTCCATCCAATTGCAGAATGTTTGTAAATTTTTCGTGTAGGCCACTTCCTTATTGATTATAGTAATCATTGTGTTGCCAATTTCCTGGGATTGAACTGAATCACATATGGTTGAATATTTTGTCACGTTTGAAACACAATTTGTGAATTTGATCACATATGGTTGAATATTTTGACATGTTTAAAACACTATTTCTGGCTAATTTGATTGGAATAATTGACTTTGTAATTTTTGAGCAGGGGTTTCGCTAAGAAGACGCTGATGAAGACTGCTCGCGTGACCGGCCTCAAGTCAGGCAAGGGCCGCAAGCAAGAGAAATACGTGTTCCCAAGCGCCGCGGTGGAGCGGAGGACGTTCCTAGGCTCATCCCAGACCAGCGGCTTGACGCTGGGGATCCCTGGTGGTGGTGCTGGGGGAGTGGGAACCCCTGGTGGGGTTGGTAAAAATATCTTCCCCAGCGGCTCGTCTGTACTGCACTCGTCGGCGTCACGCGTCACCATGACACTGCCCCAGCAGCGACCCATTGACCGCAGTGCTGAAGAACTCAGGCAGCTTGAAGAGTCAAGTGGTCAGTTGTATTCCCATTTATTATGCCTTAATTTCCTAAAATATTTCTTCTCTAATTTGAGTAATAGTTGTTAATCTCACAATTTAATACACTTACCCGTATTCGATCGGGTCTATTTAATTTCTACTTACATTTTATTTGAAAATTCAAGTATAAATATTATATTACGCCAGTTCCTTGCTTGATTCTCCCCCATGATGTTGCAGGTGGCATGGAAGGCGACACTGGCAGCGTTAGAGGAAGCGCCACCGCTGAGGTTGACAACAAAACACTTGAGAAACTCACCGAGCGAAGCTACTATAGGTGACATCTGACAACCATACCGAACTTCGTTTCTGTTCTTTGTAACAAATTGGATGATCTAATTTTAATTAGCAACAAGAATTATCTGCAGCAACTGAATACATCAGAAATAAGTTAACGTTTGAACTTGTTGACTCACGAGTTGCACGTGACTGGTAATTTAATGCATTATAATTTAATTTATTGCTTTCTAATTTAATGCATTGTAATTCAATTTAATGTATTGTAGTTGTAATCGTAATTTAATGCCTTCTCTTCACAGAGATTATCAGCGAGTTGGTCTGGGAGGATCTCTCCCTATAATGGGTGTGGGCAGCTCGCAGTCTCCCCCCGCTTGTTCGGCCGCGGCGCTCGCGTCCAAGAAAACTGACTTCAGAATTACTGCCGTCAATTCTGGCTACCAGTTATGCAGGAGGTTGGTGCTCAGCGGATCTTATTCAAAATTGAAGCGATAGTAATGAGATAGGTCAGGCTCACTAACCTCAATACTACTTAAATCGACAAAACACTTATATCGTCGGCCTTTATGTTTTTATTAACAGTTACTAATTATTTTATTAAAATATTAGAATATTAAAACGAAACTTACAACAATCACACCTCTCATATATGTCGGGGCCCATTCGATAAATAAATAATATGAAAGTAATGGTCCTAGACATTTACGTATGACCGTGTGGTAAAAATTATCGCCATTAAAACAAGGATGAATAAAACTGAATAAATGAACACAAATAATAATTGAAACAACCTATCAATTTATACAAAAACCAAAATCAATACCGTGCGTTTCAGTGACGATCTATTCAATTATTTATTTTGGAATTCATTCTTGCTAAGCGTAGTTCCGACCACATATATACGGCGTCTTTTTTTTTGTCGAGCTACGAGTTTAGTGCAGTACCTTCTGAGCGGCGACTCATGTGACTGTAGTTAGATTAAGGAGATTTTGTTGTTTAATCCCGATACTTATTTAATATTGGGACCACAGCTATCCGGCCCCCTGATACTTATTTAATATTGGGACCACAGCTATCCGGCCCCCTGATACTTATTTAATATTGGGACCACAGCTATCCCTGTCTCTTATACACATCTAGATGTGTATAAGAGACAGAANTGGGACCACAGCTATCCAGCCCCCTGATACTTATTTATTATTGGGACCACAGCTATCCAGCCCCCTGATACTTTTTAATATTGCCACCACAGCTATCCAGCCCCCTGATACTTATTTAATATTGGGATCACAGCTATCCAGCCCTGGTGAGCGTGCCGGCGGTGCTCACGGATGAGTGCATCGCGCGGGTGGGTCGACTGTACCGCAGCGGACGCTTCCCTGTGGCGACCTGGCGTCACCCCAGCACCCGGGCCCTCATCCTGCGTGGCGCTGGCGTGCACAGCCGCACTGCGCTCACCAAGCTCAATAGGGGCGGCGCTGGCACCCAGCCCCTCCCTCCTGGTAACTTAATTTATATTAGACACGTTCGATTAATGACCAGAGAAGGCATTAGATTAGTACAATTAAAAAAATGAAATAGAAAATTTTAATTTAATGCATTTCTTCATTAAGTGAACTTGTACAAAAAAAAAAATAAATTATGCCAGCTAATATCATTTTAAGAGATTGATGCACGTAGATGGTTCGTGGCATCGACTTTATCATGAATTTGTTTTGTTGGTGTAAACATGATTCATTAATCATGTCAATCTTGTATCTGTAATCATGCATTCCTCTGACAATTTCTCGCAAATCATTACCGCTAATCCGAAAGTTCGAAATAAACAAATCTTTGTAACGTTTTTAAGGTATCGGTGGCGCCAACTCTGGTGTCGGAGGTACAAGCACCGACGGCTCCTCGCACAGCGTCGAGCACGAGAAGTTCCTGTCAGCGATTGTGGCCTCAACGCCTCTTGCTGCGGTGAGGCACGCCTCAGCGTGGCGCCTCGCTGACAGCTCCCTCTCCCTCAACAGCCTCGCGGCCACACACCTCTCCCCTCACATGATGTCCCTCGCAGCACACGGCGGGGCTGCTGACGCCATATACGGCAAGGTAGGAGCTCAGACTTGATGTGTTATGGCTCGCATCACTTCTCGCTGATAGCCTTATGTGCAAGTTGGTTGGTGTATTTTGACTCGTCAACGAAGAAAAACATTATTTTCTGGCTTATGCAACTACCAATTCTTGTACTTTAACTAAAAATATATGAAGTCTGTCGAACAACAATCGGACAGGACAATTCTCTTCGGTGTATTGGGTTATAAGGTCTGTAAACAATCCGCCTTCTTGTCGGGAAGATTACTATTGTAGATAATTCAGAAAGATTAACAATCCGAAACGGGGAGTCCAGCCTCATGGATTTTTATAGGAAAGCATACAACTATCGTTGATGTATGGGAGAACGACAAGGTCGTATATATTACTCAGCTATCGTTGTCAAGGGGCTCCCACGTTTTTCTTAAGCGTAAGTGGTGCGGGATAGCCAGCGGTCCGCCAACATATATTAATTATCACCGGCAGACCGCTGGTTATTCGTCAACCGCCTGATAACCGACGATCTCCTTGCAAATATTACGAGGTGAGAGGAGAATAAAATACTTAAAAAAAAACTTTAAAGAACCATGTTTTTCTTGTGGACTAAAAAGTAGAAAATAAATTATGACTCGCCCCAAAAAACGTGTGTCGGGCAGATTTATGATTAAAGCGAAAAGCACACAACACACGAATTTTGGAAATTTGATGGTGAACGTATGCCCGACCCACGTTTTTTGGGGCGAGCCATAATTTATTTTCTACTTTTTAGTCCACAAGAAAAACGTGGTTTTTTAAAAAGTTTTTTTTTTTAAGTATTTTTTTTTCTCCTTTTTAGTCCGTTGCCACACATGAAAAACGTTGTTGCGAGCCAATTTAAGGTCAGCCATCCTACATAATATTCATTTTATTTCAGTTGGCCACGCAAATGCACGAAAGAAAATTCTTTTCGAAGTTCTGTAGAAAATTGTATTCGAGGGGATACAGGAAAACAAATTTCCACTTCGAAAATTAATTTGTTTATAATAGTCATAAATCCGCCTGGAAACATGCAACAAATTATTGATTATTGTATTGTCATCGGGAGCTGAGCTTCCCTAAAAGTTTCAGAGCGCTAGCTAATGGGAAAGTTCGATTGCAAGATTTGATCATCACAGACACGAAAGCGAGCTAAGAAAAACGTGGTAATAATAATAAAAAAATAGGGAGAATTAAACCCGAATTTTACGGCGTAATCGGCAATCCAAATCTGAGACTTCAGCTCTGAAAAATTGACTTTTAGCACCGTATTTATTGCTATTTTTTACTCATTTTATTCAGTTTCATCATTTTTTCTATTCATTTTTTTTCAGTTTAATTTCTGAGTTTCGCTCCCTTACTGACTTCATTACGCTTATAATTTGTAGTTTTTATTCAAATTCTCTGGGGCTCATTTCTTAATTCCATTCCACTGTTGCATGCGTTAGGCTTTTATTTATCAATAAATCCACAAAAATCAAGTGACCTTATGATGAGTTTAGGACTTCGAAGCAGTATAAAAACTTTTCAATTTATCGTGCCTGAATCAGTTTGCGTTCGGCTTTTAATTTGCAAATGAATCCCTAAAAATCACCCGTAATTTAAGTCCAATTAAAAAATTTTCATACTGCAGCGCCAGTATTACCGTGTGCAGACGGTTGGGGCAGAGCCGTACCCCCACTACAGCGGAGGGCTGCACTCCCCCACCCGCTCCAGCTACTCCACGACCTCGGCCACAGGAGGTCTCGACACCTCCAGCTACAACGGCTCCACCGCTAACACCACCTACAACAACTCCTCGTACGGGGGCACCCCTTACGGCTCGGGGTACATTGCCAGCACCACGCCGAAAGACTACGGGACTCTCACGCCCGATATCAACAGAAGAACAAACCCTCTCACTAAAGCTATCAACTCACTCAGGTTCGTTATTGCCTGCTTTCGTCATTTCAACTTTATTAATAGACAGCATTTGCTAACATCTTTTGTCTAATCTGTTACCTATTATATGTCTAATCGTTTCTGATAAAAATATATATAGATATTTTTTTACTATATATGTCTAATTTAATCTGTTACTATATAGGTATGTCTAATCTTTTGTCTAATCTGTTAAAATTAATAGGTATTTTAATTAGTTTTTTCTTAATTAACTTCTAATTTTTTCCAAGTTTAGTTTGTTTGTGTGTGATATTCATGAAATTAAATCGCGTCAACTCCGTTGGTAACGCCACATCACATTATTACATAATCTTTTGGCATTTCTTCTATAGAACTTCTCTTTGAATTATTGTGTGACTGAAGGCTATTGCATGTTGATAGTCTGGAATATTTAGATGCGTGCTTTTAGTTTGAACATAGCAGTTAACTGCCGAAATTCGAAAACAACTACTGATAGGATATTTTTCTTTGAATCACGTTGGTTTTTCATGGTAATCCATTATTTTTCTGAAAATTTCTGAACAGCAAAGTAAATTTGTAAACTTATGTGCAGAATATTTAACTTTATTATTAAACCTGGATGGTTTGATGAAGATTTATTTTATGTATATTTACCTGCCATACAAATCCATTACTATGTAAATGTACTATCTTCATTCTTCGCTCTAAACTGGGCAATACACTGTTAGAAAAAACGGTGAAAAAACGGTCCCACTGGCATTCTAGTGGCCGGTCGCCCCGTGAAAAAAACTGTTTCGCCGTTTTTATCAGATCTTTTACGGATTTCTAGTGTTAAATTAGAATAAAAACGGCGACACGGTGTTTCTTTTCACGTGCCGACCGGCCACTGAAACGCCGGTAATACCGTTGACGGGAATTTTTCTAACAGTGTATGATCGCAATGACTGTCTCTGATCCGCGGGAAAAATGTTAAAATTGCTGTTGAATTTGTCTGCTATTATATTTCAAATATAGCGATTATCTCAAGCTTTGTAATCATAATTTCATCAGTTGACAGGCTTCTGGCCTCAAGGTTTCTCTCAGCCCACTGTTTTGTCTCGCACGTCTTTCTAACAGCATTTTAAGCATAGCGTTCTTCAATATGTCTAAAATTAGAGAGATAACATAATGTATAGGGAATAATATGTATAAATGCATGTTGCTTGTCGTTGCTGCTCCCGTCTGCATGTCTCGTCATAAGTGTTGTCTTTGTGCTAGAGTTGAGGACAATTTCTAGAATAAATAATAATAATTTGACAAGTTATTTGAAATTCATTGTATCTTTAGGTGAGTAATGTTAATAAAAAACCTCACTATGGATCTTTTGCACGTTAACCGCTGATTTTGTTACTGAAATGAAAATATGCAAGCTTTTGTTTTGTTTTGTTTGTATATGTAGAAACTGACAATGCCTGACTGGGTGCTTCTGGATGCAATACGAGTAGTTTAAATATTTCATTTGAATTAATTCACCATATTCACAAAAGTTTATTTTGTTTCATTAAATAGTTTCATATATTTTTTGGGATATTTCTTCGAGGTATAAAATATGTTTAAATCTGAAAATTCAATTAAACTTTGCATGTTGGAATTAGCGACTATTCCGCAATGGCCTGCCCCGTCACTAAACTGATAGAGGGATTGTAGTTGTACTAGGTAATGTAGGTAATGCTAGCTAACTCATGAATGATCTTGATTCGTCGTGACCTGATTCATTGTGATCTAATTCATCGTGATCTGATTCATCATAACCTTAATTCATCTCCCCATGTGTCAAGACTGATATATTGCAGCTTATCTAACTCCTAAGTCTCAATTTTTTTCTGGTCGATGAATTTATTGTAATTACTATGATCAACCTTGTGTATTATGAGGAAGTACATATATTTCTAAGGTCACCGTGTCACTTGCAATCAAAATTATCAATTTTCAACACGACATTTTCACCTTTCATTTCTTATTTATGCAAATTTCATATGGCGGGCCTGTAGAAATTATAAGTTAGAAAAAAGTTTGAAGTGATTAAGTCTTGATTATTATGCAGTTCTTGCTAATTAGGCTTTGTGTTAACTGTAAATCTTTATTATTGTACAGCTCTTTCTACTTGGGCTTTGGATGTTATATTGGGTGTTTACTATAAATCTTTGTTATTGTATAGTTCTTGGTATGTGAACTTTGGATGTTATATTGGGTGTAATCTATGTACATTATTATTGTTTTATTGATGGTTCTTTGTTTTCTTCTCTTGACTCCCGCACACTACGCACACGACGTCGCTGTCCACGTTTGTCCGGCACTTGAAGTTCTGTTTTGGTTTTGTGTGCGTTTATTTCTCTTCTAAACTGTGGCTACCTCACTTAACTATTATAACGCTGCGCAATTTTACACTTTGTTTTTAACTAATTCTTTGTTAACTCGTGCCTCTTTTCCGCATTTGATGTTGTCCCATCTGCTTTAATTCAGTTCCTCTGTTTTAATAAAGTGTCCATGTTTAACAACCTTGAGTGCTTCACTGTTTCAGTTTTCCTTACATTTTACACATGCATTTTTTCTGGTTTGTGTGCGTTTATTTGCAAACATTTGTAACTCGGTTTTATTCGAGTTTCTTAACCCGTGCCTTCTTGTGAACTCGGGCACTCACCAATTAATACTCGCATCATGTTAACCTCTTGAGATTAACTGTATTCTAATTAATAATGTTATTACACATATGATCACAAATGCTTCATATTTTTTAATGTAATATCTAAACGCATTAACAATATTATGTGTTATTAATATACGTTAAACTGGCTGCTACTTTATTCTGCTTATGCCTGACTCTAAACCTAACAATGTTCTTGTTGAGTTTGCCCTTTGGTCCGTCCACTCGTGTATGTTGATGCCGCTTAACCTGCCAAGATGATTGCGTTTTACAATTTACCGCCTGGCTTCATCCCTTCCGTTACCACACACTCATCCACATGGGCTCACCTTCTGTGGCATGCTCGTCTGTATCGTTTCTATCGCGGTGACGTGTGTGCCGCTAACTGGTCTCGACACTGCTACCTGCGCATCGGTTGCGTTGTTTATTGCAACGTTCATCCGACAAATCTACGACGTCACGACGACGCATGCGGCTGCACTTGAACTGCCAGCAGGAGTCCAGGGAGTAGCTTTGGTACCTTCTCTCGCTTCGGGTCCATTAGACGTCCGTCTGCCCCCACCACGAGTACCCGGGACAGTCTACTAGATTGGTGGGACAGTGTCAGCAGCGCCTATACTAACACGTTGCGCCCCACGTCCCCTCAAGCCGCTGTCTCTCCTGTATCTCCTTTCCTGCTGCATGATCCTGCAGGGGCGCCCTGTATATCTCTACCCACTGCTCACAGTCACGACCAAAGCGCCAGTGTTGCTGGGGGAGGTGCAGGCTCCAGGCTCTCTTCCTCCGTCCTCGTCGAGGGCTCGGCGACAGATTTGGGGGCTGATCCCAACATGGAGGTCGTGCGAGCGTTCAACACGGCTGCACTCTACATCTTCGGGGAGAAAACTCATTTGAAGGTGATTTTCTTGTACAAAGAATCTATTATATCGTTTAACGAATCGTATTCATTTAGGTTTGTGGCTGAAACACTATTCAATTGATTATTTTTTGCTTCAATCGTCCCCAAATTTTTGCGATCAAATTAAGTTTGAAAATGCCTATGTAATCTTCCAGGGTTTGAAAACGGACACCGTACACAAAACCGAATTTATTATCGTGGATTATCCAGATGTTCTTCAAGTGAAATCGGCGTTCAAGAAACTGATGAGGGCATGCATGCCTTCCACGTCCACTGCTGATCAGGAGCAGTCCTTCTTCAGGTCAGCGATATTTTTTTTTATAATTTTTCGACAATTTTGTATTGTTTCATTAAACCTGAAACTGGTGCTTTTTCAAAAGAACTTATGACTCTGTGATGCATTGACGCACTGAAACTGAATACGAAAATATTTTCCCCTTCAGTTCGGACGTTTTACTTCAGCCTTGAGTTCCATTAAATCTCAAAAATATCTTATGCTGTTTCTTCTATGAATGAAAGTGTATTTATAATGACGAAATGTGCAATGTGATGCAGGCTGGTGGAGAACAGCGAGTGGTTGTCACAGCTGTCGTGTCTGCTGCAGCGCTCAGGCGCCGTGGTTGATCTCACGGACCTCCTTGGTGCCTCAGTGATGCTGCTGCTCGAAGATGGCTGGGACTTCACGGCCCAGGTTGGTGGCTCACTGATGTCAACGCGAACCAGGCCTCGTGTATGAACTTTGTGAACTTTTTGTGTCATGATTATTGATTGAGGTGTTTTAGTTATAATTTTTTTGTAGACATAATGTGTCATGATTATTGATGGAGGTGTTTTAGTCATAATTTTTTGTAGACATAATGTGTCATGATTATTGATGGAGGTGTTTTAGTCATACTTTTTTTGTTGACATAATGTGTCATGATTATTGATGGAGGCTTTTTAGCTATTAACATAATTTTTGTCTCTATGTCAGGTCTCGAGTTTAGCTCAGATCTGCCTGGATCCTTACTACCGGACGCTGGAAGGCTTCCGTGTTCTAGTGGAGAAGGAGTGGCTCGCCTACGGACATCGTTTCCTGCATCGCAGCAACGTCCTACACAGCTCTCAGAACTCTGGCTTCGCACCGATCTTCTTGCAATTTCTTGATGCCGTGCATCAGGTTAGATCTTCATCTCAAGATCGATTACATCAAAAACCAAAATATTTTACGATTTTCAATACCTTCCATGTTGCATTTCGACGAGAGTGAGCTTTTCTCGTGGCAAACATTTCGAGAGACGCAACTTTAGCGCGCATTTAATGGGATAATTAAATTAATTCTTTCTCGTATTCAGATGGAACGCTTTTTAATGAATTGTTGTTGGTTTGATCAGATCCAGCGGCAGTTTCCTCTATCATTCGAGTTCAACGAGTACTACTTGCGGTTCCTGGCATACCACAGCGTCTCGGGCAGGTTCCGCACATTTTTGTCGGACTGCGAGTTTGAGCGCGCTCAGCTCGGCATCATGAGTGAGGAAGATAAGCGTGGCTCGCTCTCCCGCCATCACAAAGGTCTCGAAGCCACCAGCGAAGACGACATTTATCCCACTGGAGGTTGGATAATTGTTTATTCTCTGTCTTTTATTTTTCTAGCCGAGTAATGTAATAAGTAGTAGTTTTAGCATTTGCATTGGTGAATGAGCAGGATTTTTGTCACGTTGTGCAATTTCCTTTTATAAACTTTGGCAATTGTAATTAAATCGATTGGTATGGGCAAAAGCCTGTTATTAATTGTGTGTATTGGGATTAACTTTTTAGCGAATTTTTTTATTTATGGAAAAAATGCACTATTGTGCTCGCCATGTCCGTCCGTCCGTCTGTCCGTGACCTCAAGTTTTCGTCGACGAGAAAATGCGCTCTCTGTCACTCACTGCAGTGAGTACTGAGTTATATTTTTGTGTTTTTGGGATTAAGTTCAAGTTTTAAATTTACCGACTCACCTTATCAAGTTTCCTAAACCTTGTAATGTTTTCCAAGGCGGCCGTCTAAGTTCGCCAAGCAACAGCAGCGGCAGCAATTTAGGACAGTCTGTGTTCGACTACATCGATAAACTGGCGGCGCGATCGCCCGTCTTCTTCAACTTCCTGTACGCGCCTGATCGAGCCGCCGACAGTCAGGTGTGTGGTCCTCAAACTCGCCCCATTTTGCAAGCATGACATGAGAAAGACTTGGTACTGAACCATTCAATCAATCAATTAGTCTAGGACAATTAATCAGGGTTTGTGTTGGTTCAACTAAGATGGCTCGAAATTCTTCTGTCTAAAATTATCCTTGTGGGTTTTCGAAATAACTTATTGAAAGAATGTTCAAGTAAATCCCAACCATCTGCTTTTTCGATCTCTGATGTAATCTAGTTTAGCTTAACTTTTACTTTTTGTCTCCACTTGAGAATATTTCTATTTCTTTACAAATGAAAGTAACTCGGCAGGTACTGCGGCCAGTGACGGTTGTGAGTGCCCTGTGTGTGTGGGAATATCTGCTGGCCGAGGAGCTCAAGCACGGCCCGCCCTACGACCACGAAGTTCGACAACGCGACAATATGAGGGAGGAAGAAGAGGCCGCTGCTGACGGTAAAGCAGCTGTCATGCATTGTGCATGTTTGAATTGTGCAGCACGCATTTTAATCCATGTAGCTACCTAAATAATTGGATGTACGTACTATTATATTCTTTGAACGAGGAAGAAAAGCTTCTTGTATCCAAATAAGCTGTTATTGGTCTAATCAGATCTATCTGTTTGTCATAAAGTGTCAAACCAGAGACTTTTTAGCTTTTTAGGCTCTTCCTTCTTCGAGTCCTATCACTCTCTTAAGTAGACAAGTAAAGTATAATGGAAACCAAGATCATCATATACGTAGATATTAGATACATTTTTTAACTTGATACAAAATTAAAAACGAACTGTTTCTAAAAATCCCTCGTTTGCCGCTGTTTGTACACTGGAAATTTGAGCAGGTCCAAGTGGCGGGCGTAGTTCGTGTCGCCGAGTGATGAGTCGTGGCTATGATTGTCTCATGGCCTGCCAGCCTGACGTGTTCACTGCACAGCTGGACGAGCTCCGTCAGCTCGAACAAGACTTAGGTCATCTGCCCCATAAGTGGACGGCACACTGGGATAAACTAGAACTCCCTCCGCAGGACATGCTGCAGGTCTGTATGTCAACTCTTTCCCTCATGTTTTGTGTGGGAAGATAACGTGATTATACTTTTGAAGCATTTATCTAAGATTTAAAAATTTGTCGGTCTGGAATGGGCGGAAAGTTTCGCCATATAATCTTCCAATAATTAAACCTGTTGATGACTTTTTTTATTGATAATTGTAGGCCTACATTGTTCTGATTGAATTTATTTACAATTCAGAAACGAGATCTCTGATGCCTACTGGATGTAGTTGAACGAATAAACGATGTTTGTTGTCCACAGCGACAAGTATCGGTGACCACTCAGCTTGTTCGTGAGCATGGACGATCAGTGCACAAACGCAGCACTCTAGAGTTACTAGTGCGCGCCAAGACGCTCACTGCGCTCACCAGCACAGCCACCCCACCAGCCTCCTCTGCCGCGGCCTCTGTAGCGTCAGTTCACCACCACCACCACGACCCTGGTGCTGGTCACGTGGCAGGGTACACGCACCCACATCGCTTTGAGAAGTACAACTACGCGACGCCCGCCTACTGTGACCACTGTTTCTCGGTCCTCTGGGGCCCCATCAAGGTGAGTCTTTCTTGGAATTTTCCGTCTAGATTTCCTCTGCACTATTAATTGAATAAGGAGTTTAAATCGAGGTGAACAAATATGAACTTGCATATTCTTACGGTATATAGAGACATAATTACATATAATCCAATTGTGGTAATGATTATTAATTGTAATAATGGTATATATAATTATATAATTTAATTGTGATAATGATCATGAGTTACCTGACTTGCAGACAAATACTAATGGTACATCGTTTATCACTTATAGTACTATACATTAATTGCCATACTCGATTAACTCGACCATAATTTATTTTATGCTTGTAGACGGGCCTGCGATGCGTGGACTGCAGTTACAACTGCCACGAGAAATGCGTCGAGAACGTGCCTAACTCCTGCACGCGATACAAGGCAGGGCGCGACCACACCGCCGCCCCTGCACCCGCTCCTCAACTGGACACCGCCTCCATTGCTTCAGGTCCTTAATAATACTACGTTATGTAGGCCGTTATTGTGATATCTGCGCCTTTATGTTAGCAATAGCATAAGATCACCTTCATTTTTCAGGTCCGCAATAATATTTTGTCCGAGCAGTTATTGTGTTATCTGCGCGTTTATGTCAGCAATTACATAACATTACCTTCATTACTTCAGGTCCTCAAATAACATTTTGTCTTTACGAGCAGTTTTTGTGTTGTGTGCGCCTTTATATCAGCAATAGTGTAACGCAATATGTTGTTTTTTTTCAGCTCTAAAGTAACGATTCGTTCTATTACATCTACTTATGTAAGAAAAAATTATTTTTCCGTGTACGTAACACAAATGTACGTGACACGTGTGCAGGCGTTGCGTCTCAAAAGCCTTCGCAACAAACCTACGAAGACTACTCGTCTAACGTCCCCGAGAACCGCACACACGAAAGCTATCTCTGGAAACGCGGATCTCTCCTCAAGAACTGGAAGCAGCGATGGTTTGTCCTGGACAGCATGAAGCATCAACTTCGCTACTACGACTCCCATGACGATCCTCAAGCCAAAGGAACCATCGGTAGGAAATAATTCATGTTTGGGTGACATTTCATATTGCTTTGATAGAATATTTGATGCACCCTAAAACGGGGTGACTTGGACCGTTTTGATATTGAAGAAAAGAACTCCATAACTCAAAAAGTTTTTGCCTTGAGAAATTGTGTTGATGGCTCTTGAAGTACCATGAGATAACCTACAAATGCAACCAAGAGATATATTTTTTATATTTACTATGTGACTATTCGTATCACAAAAAGTAAGCGCTAAAAATGGTCCAATTCACCCCGTTTCACGGGATGAATCGATCAGTCCGTATTCTGTGTTGGCTCTCAGTATTTGTTGTAACTGCTTCCGTCTTTGTATTTCTTCGTATTTGTTATTAAATTATATGTGTTGTTTGATCACCTCCCGTTATTGTTTTATACCACGTGTAATGTTCGTTGCAGACATGTCAGAAGTCGTCGCCGTGTGTTCCGCGCTGCCGACTCAAGGGGCTCCCAAAAAAATTGACGAGAAAGCTTTCTTTGATGTAAGTTCTCTTCCTTTGTTGTGGTCAAAATCTGACGTCTACTGAATAATCAATAATAATAGCCCAATGCGATTTTTGAATTTTATTTTTATTATTTATTATAATACTATAAGTTACTGACAAGAGATTTGTCTATTGTTAGGGTCGATATTATATTCGTTGTAATTTATCATAGTTCGGATATGAATTGATAATATATTTTCTAACTAATTATTTCAAAATAATTCCTCAGTATAGCTGCAAAATTTGTGATAACTTTCCATTCATTATCATAGTAACTTTAATAATGTATTAATTATTTATTAATCCCATAACGACTGATACTTATGTTAATGACTTCAATCACTTTCCAGCTGCAGACCAAGAAGCGCGTCTATAACTTTTGCGCTAGCGACGGACCGGCGGCACAAGAATGGATTGAAAAGATCCAAGCTTGTCTACAATAAACACTGAAATAATCTGGTGATATCAACATATATGACTTGAAAGTACGAAATTTTTCATGCATTTAGCTACTGCCTCACAGTTTGAAACGAACATTTTTATGTGACTTGTTTCAGCGAACTCTATACTCAAGTGTTGTCACGTTTAGCGTTATTCTCACGTTGTTCAATCTTTATTATCTGACAGAAATATTGTTCAATTGAATATTTTTCACTCATTCCTACACTCTTCGCAAAATACAATGATGAGAATAGAGAACCTCATAATTTTACTTCTATTGGCTCATTCTTTACAGCGTGCTTTGGAATGGAAACACTGTAATAGCTTACTAATAAGTTAATATATGCATGTGCAATGAGATGGTTCGTCCTGAAATTAAAAAGATTCTTTATCAAATAGATTGAAAGAATTTGCTAAATGCTCTATTCTAAGACACGTAATTTTAGTGCTTCTTTTGAGCAGAAGGCTGCTCAAGATGAGACGACCTGTAATGGCTTGATAACGATACACATTTATTGTCATATTATAGGCGATGGAGATTCAACTGAAGCGTCGTAATATTTTTTTATTCGATTAAACTAATGTCTAGACTCATTACAATTGATGATAAATTCGTCACGCTTTCATTGTTACACTAAATATTCGTTTTTTTTGTTGTTTGTTATTTTAGGAATAAGTTTCATGTCAGAATACGAGATGTAATTCAGCTGCCATTCCTCTAGCTCTTGACTGCCTGCCACGACCAATTAGTCTGTTTTCTCAGCTTTAAATACTCGAATTTTCAGCCAGTCGAGTGTTAATGATGAATTCCGTGCATTTTTTGTCATACTAATTTATAATTCACGACTGCAATTAGTGTGATGCACGAGTAGTTAACATTTAAGTTTACGTCGCCGCCTACGTCTTGCCTAGTTTACGTTTGAATGGCACGTGGAGTTGTTTCGTTGATCAAGTTTATTTGTATGCATCCTGTACGTCACGTATTGATGTTTTTAGTGTTATCAAATAGAAATTAATTCATCACTCTCTTTCGCGCTGTCTTTTGCACAAACTCCATTCAGAACTAATTCTTTGCATCTTATGAAAAGTTACAGTCTTACAGATGTCAATTCTAGAACTCGAGAATCCGAGTTTATGTGTCCAACATCATTAGAAATGCCTTCAAGTCATTAGTATTTTTTGATTCTCATATCGTTATTTTACTGCTCACGATAAAGTCTGTGAACAACGCTGAACCGAGTTCAGCTCGCATAGAGTTTGCATTATTGAAGCGCGCTTATTCCCGTATGACAAATGTTTATTTCCGATCTCTTGTCTTTCCGATGCTGTCGCTCAATGAGCTCTGTCGCTATCTTCTTAAGCGATGCTTTACTTGTTTTATTTTATAATGTTTGTGGTTATTTTGGCATGATAAATAGATGAAGAATTAGCGATATTAGCGGAATTTGTTACGTCGATGTTATGATTAATGCTTTATTGATATTTTGATTGAGCTCTACTGTTACGAGCCGAGGCTGACTTTGTTGATGAGACTAATGCTACAATAAATGACAGATCTGAAGTAGATGTGTTAAGTTAAGCGAAGTATCATTACACGAGAATAATAATAATTAGGAATTAGAACGCTCATTTCTGAGTAATTAGCTTTTGCTGCCTTATTTTTTATTGTTTGTTGGTCGCGTCTTCCAGTCTATATTTGCTGTATCGTGAATGTTCTGTACGTAATTAAGTATTACCCACCTTTCTACTCTCAAACCCAACCTTGCTACTCTGATCACATGAAACTTATTTCCTCATGTAGCTTTGTGTTCCACGATTTATACTGCTTCAGTGTGTGTGTGTTTGTGTTTGTTCACACAATGTCGCTTGTAGTGCTTGTGTTGGTGCTTGTGCGTGCACTATTGTGCTTGTGCGTGTTGTGCTTGTGTTGGTGCATGCACTATTGTGCGTGTTGTGCTTGTGTTGGAGCACCTGCGTGGTGTCCCAAGCATTGTGTTCGCGAGAGTTTTTCAGTTATTAGTTTATCCTCATAGAGCTTGTTTTTTTAGCAAATAGCAAAATACCTAAAACAATTGTGAATAGCTGTATCTTTCGATCAATTATAGTTTAGTTTTTGAAAATAAATTCTTAATTCATTCGTCACGATTTATCGTTGAATCCACTATTAACGAAAGAATTATTTAGAAATGCGTTCAAGAGATTTTCAACTTATTATTCCGTAGAGCGGTTTCATTTTTCATTTGTTCAATCTAATATTTTCTAAGGTTTTTTTCTCATTAGTTCCTTTGAACGCATGACATCTTATTCTGTTTGTATTGTCGTGGCTAACTCATGTATACCTGCACCTCATGTTTCTTAGTCTAGTATGATATTCTTCAGGGATCTGTGTGACTGTGTGGGTTCATCTTGACTTTGCAATTTGTTTAGTGTGTGCCTGTTGTAATAAAGTGTGCTGCACGATGACGCTTCGGGAAGTATGTTTCCTTTTTGTTGTACCTCAGGATTTTCCAGTTTCTAATGACGCTTAGGATTCATGTTGGCCTTGCTACGGTATTCTTTTCTTGGTCGACCATGGGACGATGTGATCATTTCCAAGGTCCTTCCACATACATTCAGCATTGACTGGATGTCTGGGCATGATCCTTAGTGCGAATATGTTCGTATGAAGGCAGTTAATTTCCTGCTATGTTTCATCAATTTGTTGTAGAAAAAGACTAAATTACTTGTTATAAAATTTCCTTTGATTCTTCAGTAAAATCAGGACGATCCGTAGAATTTCATGAATTCAACGAACAGAGTCTATAATTAATATCATCAAATAATTCTCTCTTATGTTTCTATGTTACAAGTTTCCGCTAAAAATTTATCCTGCAAGATAGTGCAGTAGTCACTACTTGACTTATGTTTGTTAGCTTTTTCAGGCGTTACATCTACATTGGCCTTGTAACAACATCGTTATATTTTTGTATATTTCAAATTAACTTGCGTCTGAGAATCATTTTGTTGCAAGTATCGTTATCATTCTCATTGTTTTCCCTCGCAAGCTTCTTGATCCTTCCTGACAAATGCTCTCTATTTGTGCTTGGCTATTACCGTAGACCAGGCCTTAGCTTAAGTTAAAGATCGCGCTGTTAGAGCTATTTGTATATTATTTATAGTTTATTACTTTAACAACAGTTTGCCTGGAAACTGAACTCACCAAAGCGATCATTTCTGTTGCTTATTAACAGTTTTGTATATCTACTATCATTGATTCTAAAATTTTTTCCACTGCTTTCAGCCTAATGTTGCAATTCGATGATAAAATATTGATGTTAGCATAATTATTTTATTCTTCATGCTCTAAGTTCCGGTGTAATACGATGCCCATGTCTATCCAATGATGTTAATAAATATAGCAGTTTAGACCATTCAGACTCGCTCTAGTGGACGTATGTCCTCTGAATTTGCCTTACAGTTTCATCAATGCAGAACTAATCAAAGGAATAATCAAACGATGCAGCATCTTGTCCTTATTAATAAGGTCTTGCTTCATTCTGTAGATTAGCTCACTGGAAAAAATTATCCTAAATTTGGATTTTGTGCATCTAAATTTTGTGCGGCATTCTAATCATTTCATAATGATGCCCATTCTAGTGTATTACCTATTTACGTTTTTAGGAATAGGGAGTTTATTTCCTTCTTGAATTTTCCAACGACTGCCTCGGTTGTTCCCGAAACTAATATTCTGTATTTGCTGTTGCGTATTCCGCTCGTGGGCTTCGTCGTGCAATCAGTGGCTGCAATAATGAAATCAAAATAACTCATTTTAGCCACGCTTGCCGACTTCAGAAGTCTAAAGCACAAGTTACCCGATATTAACAGCAGGTACTTTCCTATGTATTTCTTTCCGCTAACTTAATCGTACGAGTTATGAATTTTTCTTAGGATTAATTTTAATCAGAGGAATTTAGTCAGTATTTCTATTGATTTTATTTTTCCCGGAGCTTTGTTTATTGTTTTCGTCCTGCTTTTTTTCTCCGTACCCTTACTCATCCACGGCCCTGTTCTTATCCCGTTTTTTTACTAATGTTTTAGTAATCGTAGTTTAATGTCGTTGAACGACCGTTTTACGCATCCCAGTTACTTGTGTTACAACTTCTTGGGCTCGTGCTGTTGCGTGCCACGAAGTTGGTAGCCGTGCTCTCCGCGGCTAATATTATTCCATATTCATACATTACATAAATGTATATGTTCTTCTTTTTGCACTTTCTTATGCCGCGCGCTCGCTGGAGAGTCGCGTACTTTTTCATTTTATCCTCATGACTGGAAATTCATTTCTTCGTCATAATGAAATCTGGATTTGATTCGCGATGTTTTTCACTTCCCAATTTTCTAGTTCGCAAATGTCTGCTGAAGCACCTCATTTTGAATTTCAAATGCGTATCAATTTGAATGTTATTAAAAAATATCCAATATGATTTTCTACGCGCTAATGGTACACTTAGTTTAATATTCTGTATAAACTCTGCTCCCTTGCAATGAATCTTGAAACGTCTATTTAGAACTTATAATTTTGGGCCGCAGCAAATCGAAAAATGTTCCAGAATTTTTTCCGATTCCATAAAGCCTTCTTTTCTACGAACTACACTTCCCGAGTTGGCTCGAGTGTGTAGTTAATAAAAGTTTCTTGCTACGGCTAGTCGCTGCGTTTATTTCACAGTAACGTATGCGTGAACTTCATTAGACTGCACCCCAATATTTTTTATTCCAGTTGAAGGGTGGGTCACACTCACCAGAAAATTTCCATTTGATAAGTTGTGATCAATTGTCAAGAATAGGGGTGATGTTTAGGAGTGTCTCATGAGTCTCAAAGTTATAGTAAAATAGAATAAGTAGCAAAGTAAATACGTTGTGAGTATTACTCATCATGTATTTAAATGCCGCGACTTTATCTCGCTTTCTCAATTCGTTGCGGTACGTTGAACTTGAGGAGTCTTCGACCACCGTATAGAGCGACGACGTTGAAATACAGGGTGCACCAGAATTAACTGACCTTTCTAATTTGTTAATAAATAAAAAACTAAGAACGTTATGAAGTTGAAACTTATTTTATTTAAAAGAAGAACATTTTTAAGATAATATTGTATCCTAGTTTTTAGGATACAATAACTAACTAGGATACAATATTACAAACAATATTTTAACCAGAGGTGGGCAGTAGCGCGCTACATGTAGCGGCCGCTACTAGCGGCCGCTACATTTTCAGTAGCGGTAGCGGTAGCGGCTCTACATTTAAGGCAATGTAGCGGTAGCGGTAGCGCCCGCTACATATTTAAGTAGCGATACGAGGTTTTGCCGCTACAGCGCTACCACTACATTCATAGATAAAGCCTTTAGATTTTACTTATGGGGACCGGCTACCCTCCAACAAAACTTTTTTGTTTACAGACGGATCGTTTTGAAACTTGGTACACTTATGTAAAACAGAAATCTAAGACCTTTTTGTTCATGTAAATTTAAAAAATGAAAGAAAATATGGAATTAATATAAAACGGCATATAAGGGGTACTCTAAAAAATTTTATACCTTTTGAAAATCACATGCTACAATGTCGAGTCGCATATCATTCGATTTGTAACAACAATATCTAGCGACTGTAGAGCCCAGATTTTTGATTTTCCTCATCGTTTTTTTTCGCGTTCTTCCCATTTTTTCACATTTTTACCCCCCACGTTCCTCCCCTCCCATATATAAGTCAAACCATGCACATATTACAAAAAAAGGTTTCTAGAGTCGCTAGGTATTGTTTTTACAAACCGAATGTTATGTCTCTCATTGCCGTAGCTTGAAAACTGTTGGAGTTATAATTTTTTTAAGATGGCGTTTTTGTATTTTTAAATTGTTCAGGGGAGCCAAATAAAGTAAAATTCATTGAAAACAGAAGAATATGCCCAAAAAGTCTTGATATTGTAGCCCAAGCTTTCCCATTGCCAATTATTTGCATTCAAGGTACCAGCACGCGTCTTTATGTAGCGGTAGCGCCGCTACATTTCCAAGTAGCGCTGCCCAGCTCTGATTTTAACTAATACATATTATTAATACATAATAAATATTTTAACTAATACAATAATAAAATATTGTAATAGGATACAATATTTTAACTAGAATACAATATTACCATAAAAATGTTCTTCTTCTAAATAAAACAAGTTTCAACTTCATAACGTTCTTAGTTTTTTATTTATTAACAATTAAGAGGGTCAGTTAATTTTGGTTCACCCTGGACTAATCGCAGACAAAATAATTGTCTCTGGGACATGAAAAAGATATGAAGCAGCCGTCTTAATTAATGCTGCTGAGATCACCACAGTCCGAAGAAGTTGCGCGTACAAAAACGCACAATCGGAGTTTCGCTACTCGAAAGCGGGATAAACGCTTATTGTCTCTTGGGTCTTCGGAAGTTCTGGTATACAAACTCGTTTTCATTTTCAACGTCACTGAAGCGCGAGGCTGCGCCCCTCAGGAGGTCTGCTCTCTGCACATGCTCATTCCGCAGCTCGTCGTGCTCCGTGCAAGTGGTAGAACAGAGCGTATGTCCACTAAGTTTTGCGAATGACGTAATTTTTTCAGTATACTTAGAATATTTTAATCCAAAAAAAGTCTCAAATCAGTCAGCTTCAATTTAAGTGAAATACTGGTGGATTTGATATGCTAAAGCTTGAAGGTTCGCTTCAGCGACAAACTGCATGATACTCAACAGTCATGAAACTTCAGTGTGCTCAAATAGTGCGAATGGAGCTATTAAGGATTTATTGAAACAGTCAAACTGAAAAACGTTCAAAATGATTGTTTCCAGAAGGTTTAGTAAAATTGCGTTTATTTTCTTATCTCTGCAATTAGTTGTGGGTGTGCCATTAAGAAGAAATGACGAATCAATTATTTCTACTGACAAGATGGATGCCAAATCTACTTCTTTAATGCAACCGGCTGGACTAAGCAGGCGACTTTTAGGTGCCCGAGCCAAGAAGTTGAACACTGAAGTAGTTGCCGATTACGACTTAGTACAGTTTGAAAGAGAAAACATAAAACGTGACGCAATTGAACCACTTCTCCCCTCAGGGGAACGCATATTCTCGGGAGGTTCTGTGCCTCAGGAAATAAAGCCACCAAATACTCTTACAAAAATAACCAACAAATACATTTACAAATACCCTAAATTGGCATCAATCGATCCCTCAAATGAACCAAATGCTCTAAAGTTCAGAGAAGGGAGAACTGCCGAAGACAATTCAAGAAAAAAAATTAACAATAATTTTCGAGACGAATTTTCCCACTCGGGATATCCACCTGAAGCAGAGTTAGAACTTTATCTGCCGGAATGGGAGGTAGTAGAAATTGGAGATCGAAGAATCGTCCTTCCTGGACAGTCAAATGTTATTGTAGAATTTACACCAATGGCCATCAATGACACAATTGTTTCAGAAGAACATTATGCCCAAGTTCCGTACGTTTCCAGTGTGAGTGGATCAGGGTCGTTAGCTGCGTTGCTGGCTAATTCCTTAGCTGATAAACCCGTTTATGTGAAAGTCGGCCCACATGAAGTTTTTTTCGTGAGTGCCTTCCAAGTTAACGAGTCGCGTGATGACACCGGCATCGAAGATTTCAACACCTTTACAGAAGCCTTCAACGAGCATGATGGCACAGACATGGCATTCAACACCTTCACAGAGACCTTCAACGATTATAGCATCCTGCCTTCATATGGGCTTCTTGACTCGAATTCACACATACCAAATTTTGTTACGCCAGACGGATATGCTTCAACTCAATTAACTGAACCGGAACACTTCGGCGCGGATCTTCGCTACGAAATTGCCAACACAAACATTGGTGGAGACGACACTGTGTATTTGACCCCAAACGGAGAGTATGATCCTGTCACGGTACTCACCCCATTCCATATTACCGATGAAAAGTTTATCCCAGGTTCATTCAATCCACAAAATGAAATGCAGGTGGATGACATTTTCCCAGCGGAAGGCGTACGTAATTCGGTCATTGAAGATGTACAGAGCCAAGCTGACGGCAGCGCTGAAATGAAACCTTCATATAATGACGACTACACGAACGAAATAATTTTTGCAACGCCTTCTCCACAAGTACAGAATTCTACTTTACCAACAGAATTTCACTCAAACGTAGATCAAATTTCGGTGGCAATAGTTTCATCCGATAATCCATTTGCAGCGAATCCCGGGCCAACAGAACCACGCGACGAACATTTGGACAGTAAAATTGTTCAACAGGATGTAACTTTATTCGACCAGAAAATAATAAACAATTCTAATTTTGAAATAATATCTGCCGAAGTCCAACGAAATTCGCAGTATTTCATACCTGAGACATTTTCTCAACCATCTTTTCTAACTCTTGAACCATCTGAACCGCTGAACGAATCGACTGAGCCCAGCATCGACACCGAGAACGAATACAAAGGGAATTCTGCTACCAGTGTCAATGACTTTAATAGTGATGTATCATTTTCAAATGCCATAGAAAGGGAATCTACGTTTCCTCTGCATTCATCGGAAAACACACCCGAGGAGATCACAACGCTTACGACTGAAAGATTTGATGTAAACAATTCTGAATTGATCTCGGCCGAAGTTTTAAATGAATCTTTGTTTCCACAGCAATCATTTGATGATATGACCAACGAACTCGAAACGTTTACAAACATTGTGCCTGAAGGGACGAATCTCTCGTCAACTACTGAACTCGAACATTTGCCGTTCCGTAGGCAATCAAGTGCTGAGAAAAAAGTCTCATCGCACACTTCCACTGGACCGACCGTGGAAAATTTATCTTTCGGAGGGCAGTCAACTGATGTGGAGGAAGTCACACCAACATCTACTGAACCAAACCTAGAACATTTTCCGTTCCGAGAGCGGTTAACTGATGTGCAGGAGGCCTCACCAAATTTCACTGAATTGTACGTAGAACATTTGCCGGTCAAATGGCAGTCAAGTGCAGAGGAAGAAGTCTCATCACCAACATCCACTGAAATTAACTTAGACAATTTTTCTATGACAAATCAAGAACAAAATGAAAATTATTTCGCAGAAATATTGCGAAAACTAGTAATATTTCTTTTAAATATCGCGCACATATATTTTCATGGAATGCCATTTTCAGAATTGAAATAGATGTGTGCATGAAGAATAATACATTGATTATTTTTACGAGTTTCGTCTCATTATTGATTCCAGTTGTTCCCAAACTTTTGTGGCCAATACCCTATTTGTGCAAGTTAATATTGTCAAGCCTCAGCAGCGAACAAAACTTTTTGGCATTTCACACTTCAATTTTATACAACCCCAGAAGAGAAGGTTAGCCTGAACGTTGATCGAAAGCTTGTGATTGTAAGCTAGTGGTGGTAACAGGTTGATGTGGCAGGTCGAAACTTGAAAATTCCACTGTCAGGAAATGATGATCAAACGGGGCAAAAACATAAAATTAAGTTTAAAATAATATGTGAAACGTGTGAAAATTTGTTAAGAATTTGCTCATGTGTATAATTTACGAATAATTTCTTGATCGATGAATGCAAAATGTATGAAATATGTACGCGCAATTGAAATGCATTAGCTTTGACTGAATTGAAAAGCTCAAATGACCATCCTTTGAGTTAAGTTTTATTATTCTCCTAACTACATCAAACTTTCCTTCAGAAAAGAGAAGTAGAACGACTATGAACACGAGTAATTTTCGAAACTGCAGCTCTATTCCAATCATTAGTTCTTCACGGCAGCTGCATTCCAATCCTCAGGACAGGTGCCTCACGTCTAATAAATGCTTTATACTGCAGGTTTCCATATGTATTTCAATAATAACTCAAGAAAAGCCCTCAAGAAAGGCACAAAAATTAAAATTTTCTCTCGCGCCCCACTTTCCTCAAGTCTCATGCAGTGCCCCACCCGACTGACACGCCTCACAGTTAGTAACAACTCTTGTGATTCGATGCGATGAAATTCAAATGAAGTTGAATTGATTGAATTTCGAGGTTTTGTGTTTTGAATTATATATTGTTGTTATTGTAATAATTGATGTTATTAATTGCCATGAAAATGAAGTTATCAATATGGGAATAAGTTTCGTCTTAATAATTAAATTTTCTTAAATATCAATCTCTCAGAGATTGACACCTCAAGGAACATGTTTACAAATAATAACCATAACTGTAAATGCAAACAAATGTAATTGATCGAGGCTCATAGTGTATCATTACTTCATTTTTTTGAAAAGCTAAAATCCATATACAAGACTGAGTCCTTGTATCTAGTACAATAGTATATCCTGAGTAATTGTTTGCATGTATACTTGGAGCCAATTAACAGGATAAATTAACATAACATAACATAACATAGTGATGTCGGCTCTGAAGTGTAGGCCTGATGTGGCCTGTCGCCGATTCTTTTCCATTTCGTGCCTTGTTCATAGATCTAAACTCGTGTCATTTGACCGGATCTTTTCATGACTGGCGATAGTTTGAAGTGCACAACACTTAATATTGAAAAACAATGATTGGTGGTGGCTTTTGCCCAACGGAGCCTCGTGGCGAAGCTCATCTATCATTGATTCTTCACTAGTTGCTTTTGCATAGGACATTACAAATCTGAATTTATTATGCATTCTTATTATCCTGTTAAATTTGTATCTAGAGGTTTATTTGTGATAAAAGTAATTGCATCAGAATGAAACGCTTTGGTCGCGAGCAGATTTTAAATTTTTCAATCAGTAATACCTGTTGATGGCTGACTGAGCAATCATTCAGCATTGCAGTTGTACGTACAAGTTATGAATTATGTTAGTAGCACAGCCAAATTTAACACAGGAGTTTTAAATCACAGGAGGATCAATTACCGTGCTAAATAATTTTCAGCAGCTAGGAAGTATTCTTCTTCTTAAATTTGCTGCTAATTTACCCGAATTATTCCCTAGGAGTGCACGGGATATTTTTACCTAAATTCGTTATTTCGCTATTTAAAGCAAATTTCTATAAGAGTTTATGCATTTTCGAGACAACATATTTAATCGCAATGTTCTATAAAATGTTATGTCATTTTGTGAGAGAAAACATTTACTCATAAAGATTTACAAGAGATTATGCTTGTTTTGAGACAATACATTTCCTCGCAAAGTTCTATAAAATGTTATGTCATTTTGTGAGAGAAAACATTTACTCACAAAGTTTTACAAGAGATTATGCTAGTTTTGAGACGATAAATTTCCTTGAAAGTCCCCTAGCATGCAATATTCTTACGCTGGAATGTATGCCTGGCGTCACGCCTGAGGTGGTGAAGATGAGCAACAGGATCGTCCTCTGGCAGGATTCAGTTAGTCGGTCAAACCCGCCGCAATGTAGTTCAAGAACGTACGACTTTGCGAGTAAGAGATCCACTTTTTACAAGTCTTTCTACCCTCTTATGGGTCAAATAGGAGCACTGGCTGTTTCCATCATACATGTTGCTTCCAATCACTATTTTTCGCTTGATCCAAACTTATTCTTATTCCACACGCTGCAATGAGGTATCGATTGTTGTAAGTGTTAATTCGTATGTCGTGTAGGTAGCTTGTATGGCTCGTGAATTTGGTGTAACGTCGTACCGCGGAGGATTTGAGAAGGAGAAATTCAAACGTCTTTCTTGACAGAGAAAACTGGATTGATCATAAAAAACTGTATTTGCAATCAAATGCACATTTCTTTTCCATGCATTTCTATTTGCAAATTTTCTATCGTCTTCCCACTTTGATGCCAGGAAGAGTTCAATATTTTCATTATAATCTAGATTCTCTAGGACAACATAATTCAAAAACGTCGTTTTGCACACTGTCATGTGCTTTGAATGTAACACAATACGCAAATAAAAAAAAGTGAGCTAAAATAATTTGAAGAACATCATATGCTATTATTAATGATCAATCTCAATAATTAATTTACATTTTTGATAGTTATAAAACTTCTGCACTCCAATAGTTTGGAATTAATACGCGAGCTTGAAATATCAACTTTTCAGAAACGAATTGTTATTATGAGATTTTTCAGAAAGATTTTCGTTACTTGCATGTTTTTAGACATGAATTACTAAGATTTTATGAATGCCCATTCAGTAAAGATGACTATTTATCCATAAAGGTGTGTTCTCATCGAATACGTTTTGCTCTGATGACTTGTGATTGGCGGTTGCCCACCGCAAGCCAGCAGAGCAGGCAAGCTCTAATTGACATCCAGGTCACATGCACGGCGCGATTTGAAGTCATTGTTGTCCTCATTTTAGGACGAGCGCAGCCTTTGGCTATAAATTTAACTCGTAAACTAACATGCATCCTTAACGGATTCCATTCGTAAATATGACATGACGAGCAAATATGTCCGTCAAATATGCCGGGCAAATATGCCACGACAGATCTACGTCATTTATATTGACACTGAACACGATTCTGGTTGAGGATGTATTTTTAAATATTTGATATGTGCATGAGTCAAGAGCTGAGTTAAAGCCTTTCAAGATTAATGACAAATTCAAATTCACCCATCAAAATTGCAAATAATCTTCGTGTTTTCATTCATTTCAACAATTAATAAAAGATACATTAATTCAAATCCTCATATAAGTTCTATAAGGCTGAAACGCATGGTATCTAATTTCCAAACGAAAAACTGATGCAGCGAGCTTAAAAATGATATAATTTAGAAGACTACAAACAGCAACGGAGAAATTACAATAAAAAATCATCGTACCATACATGAGAGTTCCCATAATGTCAATAATCTCGTAAAATATTACTGTAGGTCATATTGAAGTCTAGAAAAGGTAATTTTCTTGCTTTTCCACAGGGCACGTTTTCAATGACTAGAAGAATTCTTAATTATATCGGATTGAATATATTATAACTAATCTAAATCACCCCTCAGGGGGGACTTCTGACGCGTGTCTGTGCGCGTCAGAAGTCCTATGGGATTTCGCGTTCCTAGGGGGATTGTTCCTGAGCGCCCCACCGCTGAGCTCGCGGTGTCTGACTGCAGGTCTCAGTTGTGGGGTTAAGTTATTATGTAGGTAGGATTCCTTATATTTCCCTTCTCTGTCTCTCTCGTGCGAGCGGCCGACGTCCCGTGTAAGCGACCTCTTGTTCGAGTGTCTTAGTTTTTGTTGCTTTTCACCTGTCCCTCCTTGTCACTTCGTCTCTTTGAGATGCTAACGCTGCTTCTTTCGAGCCTGCTTCAGCGGGCTGGACATCTGAGACCTTCCGCCCCTTGTGGGTGATGAATAATTGAGACCTTCCACCTCTATGGTGATGTTCAGCTTGACTTTCGGTGCGAGATAGCTGAATAGCTGAAGCGCTAGTAAACATTTGGCCACTAAACTAACTAACTAACTAATCTAAATCAGCTGTAAAGTGTCTAAATTCTCCTTAGTCTTCATCGCATCTCCTATCAAGATTTATCACAAATGTAAGATGAAAGATTGAAAAGCATAAGATGTTGATACCTGGGATTTATATACTGGTAGACATCCCAAAGGCAACGATGCATCTTATAGTCAGAGGACTGAGCCACAATATCACCACATTAAGCTTAAAAATAATTTTTTGAGAAGCGATCTTTCCACATGAATTCTTGAAGATAAGAATTTGAAAACTCCTGCAGTCAAACTTTTTATTTTACTTAACAAGGTCATAATTTTTCTTAACAAGGTCATTCTGGGGTGTTTATTCTTAACAAAATCCGAATAGTCTAAGTTATTCTGAAAATACTAAGACAAGTCTCAATTATAATGTTAGTAATGCTTTAAATAGGTATTTTATATCTATCTCAATTGGGGATCTTGGGCTGTAAGAATATCGCAATGCATAGTAAAATGTATTTAGTAGCATACTGATAAATTACCTCAATTTTTCATAAAGTAACAAAATTTAGCAGCATTATCAGCAAGGAAAATTTAAAGAAGCACGCAGATTAAATTATTTCATCACATGTTTTTGATTTGGAACTGAACCTGTTCAAATCTGTAAAGCTAGGCTGATTGGTCGCAGTCCGTTCCATAATTTCCAGGATGGATAGAAACGGTGTTGCTGTTTCTTTGCAAGACAGCTTAAACTCCCCACACATGACCGGGAGTAATGTTGCAATAATCTGTCGAACAATAGCGCAAATAAAATAAAAAATATAACTCAGTACTCACTGCAGTGAGTGACAGAGAGCGAATTTTCTCGTCGACGAAAACGTGAAGTCACGGACGGACAGACGGACATGGTGAGCACAATAGTGCATTTTTTCCATAAATGAGAAAATGCGCTAAAAATTGGTCCTCCGTTATTTGATTCATATTTATAAGAATATGCTTCCAATCGCGGCATTGAGTTGTACTAGAGCCTGATGACTGCTGTTGCAGAGAGTTGACATACAACACAAAAAGTTGAAAAAGATTGCAAGTAACTTTAACTTGCATTAGAGCAATACTAAAATAATTTTACGATTACATATTTGCCTGAACCAGCTTATAAGATTATACCAGCCGCAAACTACGCGATCGACAAACCGTGAAATAGAAAAAAACTTAAATATATAAACATAACGTAAAAAATAAGAACATGCGTGCATTTAATAACATAATGGAGATTCAAGATATTTCCAAGTGGGCTGCGACTATAAAAAGAACGGCGGTGAGCAAAGGCAGTATAGGGTAACGTGGGGCAGCGCGCCCCCCACTTTTTTTAAACTAAATTTTTGATGAAGTTTTAATTGATACGAGGTGGTTCTTTGTATTGTTTAAAAGTACAATTAATGAGGAATGTATGATGTGAATTAGACGCCTATAGAGTTATTCAATTTTTAATGAAACACCATTTTGTAAAAAGTGTCAAAATGGGCCCATTGCCCCAACCTTGGGGCAGTGGGCCCATGGGCTTGGGGCAAGGCGCCTTCCCTTGGTCCCTCTACCACAATTGAATATTTTTCTTTTAAGAATGATAAAAACACTTTACAGTCGAAAATAAGAAAAATGTAATAAAAAATATGACATTCATTCATTTAATAACAACTCAAAAATCATATCCTTAACTTGAAAAAAATTTACTGTTGGCTTAAAAAATCTATTTCTGACGTGAAAAAAATATTTCATTGACATAAAAATATAGATCCATGACTTGAAAAATATATCCTTGCAATAAAAAATTTGTCCTTGACATGAAAAAATTTATCCTTGACTAGAAAAAATATATTTAGTTGATCAGAAAAAAAACTTCGTTCGGGTTTCATCCATAATCCAGATATTAATGTGCAGAGAATTCGTACCTAATCGTGATTTCAGCCAACACCATAAAAACTCATCAACTTTTGGCTCATTGGTGTTGACTGAAATCAACTTTTGGCAAGGCAGAAGTCAATAACTCGATAAGGGTCATAAATACGCATAACTAGAAACTAAACCTGCTGCCTTGAGGCGGCAAATCAAAAAATAATTCAATATGAAGTTTAATTTGTAATTCAAAAAGCTAGACATAGTTTTGGAAAGGTCATTGAGACAAATCTAATGATGTATTGTATAACACAAGACATCACCATGGGCGCTTTGCCCCGTGACACGCGTGGGCCCGTTGCCCCCACTAGGTATCATTTCAATTTATATCGTGTTTACATTTTATTTTAAAAGCTAATAGTCTTAAGTTGATCTCAAAATTATCCCTATAAATATTACTTTCAACATATAATTCACAGTAATTTCAATATCTTCATCTACAGTAATCGAAAACGGTTTTATTTAGCCGCAAAAAATTTTTATCTGGGCTAAAACAGTTATTCACAAATAACTAAATAACGCAAACACTTAGCAAAACGTAAATCCGTACACTTCATCCCAGTGAAACTGTCGACCGGCGGTAGAGAACACGGACCAATATCTGCCATACTTAGCGTGAAACCCGCTATGGGCCCGTGACCCGCAGTGGGTTGGCTGCCCCATGTTACCCTATCAATGGGCGCAAAATACCAGCTTTTAATAGATACGGATGTGGAATAATGATACAATTGCCCAACCTTGAAAAAATTCATTTCTACTGATTAACTGCGAACTCACATCAAGTGTTAAGTGTATAAAGTAAAATGTAAGTAAGTGGAACCATTCCGAGTGTGAACCAAGATTGTGAGGGCATTCGTTTAAAATTGAAAACTAGTAACGGCATTACCGGCATGGAACGTCTGTCGCGATGTCGCCGCAGCAGAACCGCGGTAGTACGGCAATTAACTTTTAGGGCAGGTTATTACGGCCGTGTTTCGGTGCTAAATCGACGCCGCATTGGCTGTAATTGGCACTGGAGCGATGACACCTAGACGCTCTCTGTGGCATCATACAGCGTTCATGAAGCACCGCGACTCCGGGGTGCTTAAGGCCCAATAAAATTTATTATTTTGACCGTAAGGTCCAACAAATTTATTATTATATTATTTTGACGGAGTCCCAACAAATTTATTATCCTTGATAAACTGAAGAAGTCTTCGCAATGTTTATCCAAGTTATATGCTGCGTTTTATCGACTCTGAATCTCATTAACTTGTGTTGAAATTTAATGAGGACATTCAGTCGACATTGTTATTCGGTTTCAAGAAACATGCTTGTTACATTGGATATAAATAAAAATTCAAACTTGCATAGTAAAAATTACTTTACTTTTTTAAATACCGTAAAAAAATGATATCAACAATACATTCGCAGTGATTGTTCCATTCTTCTACTTGGTGTCCATCATGAACAAAGAATGAACCTGAAAAATAAATATAAATCGCAAAATAAGTTTTATAATTGTAAAACTGCAATTGTACTTCGTCATTTTCTTCAAAGAACTTTTTCAACATGTTTCATGCAAGCACATACTGTATTTTCAAGTTTAATTTAATAAATAAAATGTTTTCAGACTGAAACATTTCCAAAAGTTGCAAGTTTCAATGAGTTTCACTCCAAATTTCACTTTATGTAAAGCAGGTAGTAGACTACGTTATCAGTTGTAAGGCTCATTCTGAAGGTTATTGACATGCAGATGAAGCTGATAGGGCTCACATAATCGACTGTTGATAGTTCATATCTCTGATCAGTTCCGCAAAAAACCATCTTTGCCAAATGGTTGAAGGAAAATGTGAGTTCCGAACTACGAACTGTCCCAGCCAGCATTGCGATGACATTGAAGGGTGAAGGCATGTGCTTCTCTTTAAATGCACAATTAAAATTCAGGTTCAAAAGAAAAAGACTGAAATCAAGGATTTACCGCTGTAATTTTACAGCATAATGACCTGTGCCGAACCGGAAATTATTTCAGAGAATGCATAAGATTATAGAATTTTTACCAGTCTTGTAATGGAGTTACCATATTGATTCACATATCAAATTTTAAGCACTTATGCAGTGAACTGACGCTTACATCAACGTGCACGATGATTTTCAAGCAACTTAGCCTTCTAAGATGCAGTTGAAATTTCTTTTCAAAGCATCACACACGAGAACATCCCAACCTTGACGAATTCATTGGTGCTGCGTGTAATTAAAGAAGGTTTTTGGGACATGTATCAGACACACGGAGTCTAGGAGGCATATGACGTCATTCATCAAGAGTCTTTCGTTTAAATATCTTAAAATATTCGGATGTTTTTAATTTTTTCGTTCACCTCTTCTGTTGAAGGTAATAAAAACTTAGGGGAATAACAGTTTGGAATAGGGAAAATTTTGTTTATACGCAAATGTTTTATTTATTTGACGAAGCATGCTGGGATTAGTGCACGTTTTATAATTTCAACGTACATATCAATACTATTATATGTGAGCGTTTTACATGCATTTTTATTGTACATTTAAGCAGGTTTCATTGAAGACCAGAGAATTCGTTTATTGACAATTTCCTTATTAGTTTTTAATTTATTTTACAGTGTACACAGAAATATTTTCACGCTAAAATGTTATTTACTAATAAGTAAAACGCTGCATGTGTATCTTAAATTTCGCCTGTCCAACACATTTTATTTACATTGGTTTTCCATCCGAGGTCAACTATCAGGCATGCAGCACAGTAAATCGTTGTGACTCGTCGAGAACACTTCCAGCACTCAACTGTTACCTTGAGATTCATTTGCAAACCTCCACATTTGAAGAATTGAAGAAATGACGTTTTATTCATGCGAATTAATGTAACAGGTATAAATAAAAGACAGTGCCTAGGCGATAAGCTGTGTATCATTTCTGATGGCAATTATTTTCGCCAGACGAGGCCGAGAGACCTAATAAATATAACTTAATGGTCTAATTTATAGCTGCACGTAAATACATGCAATTCTAACTTATTAAATGAGCGGGAATACCATTTTACGCACGAGTTGGATGTTAATTAGAATTTTGATTCAACATACTAGGATCACAGATGCCAACACTTATGGTCTTTAATTGCGTGGGTTAACCTGACCCATTTTGACTTAGCAACTGGGAGTTTCAGCGCTCCGACAAGTTTCTTCTCCTGCTGTTGTTAAGAAAGTGCATAATTATTTGGACAATGACCCATTCATATATCTGAGCGTACGTTAATATAGACATTGCGGATATAGATTAGGAAATGCTTGTGTTTTGTATATGTTTCAAATTAAAATTGTCTCAGTTTATAATTTAACTAAATAATTATATGCATGAATTCGGGAACAAGTAGCTTCACGAAGGATCCTGCGCATTTGCCACCGGGAAGTACCACAAATGCAGTACGTACGTGCGTAGAGCATTATTCTTGCAGGTGATATATGCTTGGTATAGATCTTCAGCGACCAGTTCAAAAGAGGCAAGCTCAGTCATAAATTTAACGCATTTTACGAGCCAACAAGAAGGAAAATTTGCTGCGAAGGTATCTTTTATAAAGTATAAAAAAACATTAAGATGCAAGAGCGGACAGTAAATTGGAACTGAATTTTATAAAGCTATTTTAATGCTAGTGTCATAATTGCATTATGATAATATCGTCTATAAGTACTTATATCATTAGTCTGCTTATATCGCAAGTTCACAAGGAATTTAAAAGCCAAGAAAACGCCAAGAAAATTCACCATATCGATATTGAAAACGTTTCGGAGTCCAGCTCCATCATCAGTTCGACTAAACTAAAAATGAATAAAATCACTTTAAAAGTCAAAATTCAAAGACAGACATAAAACCTAAACAAGACCTAACATTATATCGAAATAAACAGGACTAGTTATGAACAACTTAGTCCTAGGGGTACGACAAGAATATAAAATCCTAGCGATTTACTATTTCCAGATTATATGAGCTAAACGCATTATTGAGACATGGTTTTCGTTTGAAGATATGTAGAGACTCCAAAATTCTCAAATCCGAGCAGCCAGAAGTGGAACCGAGTATCCTGAAATCACTCTCAGATACAGCCACGTCGCACTGTTCAGCATGGAGGCGCACGGAAGAATGAGGAGGCTTGGCGAGAGGCAAGTTAGAACGATAGCTCCTGCCACGGTGTTCAGAAACCCGGATGTAGAAGTTAAGCGACGTCATTCCAACGTACGTAGATGCACAGCGTGCACAACAGAACTCATAGACCAGGTTTGATCGCATCCGAGCAGGAATAACGTCCTTATACCTGAAAAAAGAACCAATTTTTAAATTATTTACCAGTAAAACATGCAAATTTATATTTGGGAAATATTTCAAACACAGCATTTTTAATTCTTTGGACATAGTTTCAGACGCACTACCAAAATAGGGCAATGTGCAATAAATAAATTATTAAAAAAAATTATTTATTATTATTATTAGAAATTAGAATTATTAATTTAATTTTAGAAATTAATTAATAATTAATTATTAGAAAATTATTTATTGCACATTGCCCTATTTTGGTAGTGCGTCTGAAACTATGTCCAAAGAATTAAAAATGCTGTGTTTGAAATATTTCCCAAATATAAATTTGCATGTTTTACTGGTAAATAATTTCAAAATTGGTTCTTTCTTCAGGTATAAGGACGTTATTCCTGCTCGGATGCGATCAAACCTGGGGCCGGATTATCAAAACATCGCTAAGTACACGTAGCGACTTACGTGTGGCGTAAGTGCTGACATGAAGAAGTAACTTTAGCGATGGTATTTTCAAAACATTTGCGCGGGAAGCTACGTACAAGAAACAGTACGTAGCTCTACGCCTGCTCGGAGGTGTCGTAAGTGGAGTTACGTAGACGTTTTGAGTGTGCCGAAGCAATATAAAACTATCGATTTACTTGCAACACGGTGAATTGTGAGAGAATTTTGTCAATAATTCAACATAGGCATAATATGTGATCGTGCTAAACGGTGCTTTTTGAGAAAACAAATTCAATTAAGTTATGCCAGCTAATTTCTTTTCCTTTTGTGCTATAATTTGCAAGCAAATCTTGATATTCGTATCTAAGAGTTTTATGAGCATTCACTAAAATAATATCTTCATGACTTTTTTATTCAAAACTAAGTGGAGTTTGACAAGCCAACCATTTTTCTAGCTACGTACACAAATTCCTTTCTTTCTCAGCTGATAGTTGAGCTCCAACTCACAAGAACTCCAACTCACAAAATGTTCTAAATTCTAGGTAGCTCTCTAAAAAGTTCTCAAATTTTGAATGGGAAAAATGTAATTTTTTGCCTTGATTGCAAAAAATTACAATCAAGGCGTTGTCATTGCTATTTAGACAACGTCTCACTCATTTCTCCATATGCTCCCTAGTCAGTCAACGCAGATGACGCTGACACATACAACCTCCTTTCATCCACGCGCACTGCGTACTGAGTCGACAGGAGCTAGGAATGGCAAATTCGAAGCCTCTGATTGATCAGTTAGTTGTATGGTTTCGATAATACCTTTTCAGATGAGTCTTGCGTAAGACAGTTTTGTTAATGCCAAATTTTGACTGACTTAGGCAATACGTAACTTTTTGAACGTAAGTACGAAAAGTTATGTGTACTTAGCGAAGTTTCGTTAATCCCTGCCCTGGTCTATGAGTTCTGTTGTGCACGCTGTGCATCTACGTACGTTGGAATGACGTCGCTTAACTTCTACATCCGGGTTTCTGAACACCGTGGCAGGAGCTATCGTTCTAACTTGCCTCTCGCCAAGCCTCCTCATTCTTCCGTGCGCCTCCATGCTGAACAGTGCGACGTGGCTGTATCTGAGAGTGATTTCAGGATACTCGGTTCCACTTCTGGCTGCTCGGATTTGAGAATTTTGGAGTCTCTACATATCTTCAAACGAAAACCATGTCTCAATAATGCGTTTAGCTCATATAATCTGGAAATAGTAAATCGCTAGGATTTTATATTCTTGTCGTACCCCTAGGACTAAGTTGTTCATAACTAGTCCTGTTTATTTCGATATAATGTTAGGTCTTGTTTAGGTTTTATGTCTGTCTTTGAATTTTGACTTTTAAAGTGATTTTATTCATTTTTAGTTTAGTCGAACTGATGATGGAGCTGGACTCCGAAACGTTTTCAATATCGATATGGTGAATTTTCTTGGCGTTTTCTTTGCTTTTAAATTCCTTGTGAACTTGCGATAATATCGTCAGTTTGCAAATTTTAGAATGTTTAATGGTGACATTTAATAATATTTAAAAGTTTAACTTAAGTAACAAATATTTAAGAGTTTAACTTACAAAGGCTTATTACAACAACAGTCACAGTTTGAACAGAACCCCATCAAAATATAATTCTTCGTATAATATCTACGAAAAAATGTCAAGTCAAAAGATTCACGGATGAATTCTCAATGGAAGAAGCTCAATTTTCCAAAAGATTTTTAGCTTTAGGTGATGCACATCAAGCTCACATTACATTATAGTTCACATTAATAGAAACGTTGCCCATGTTAAGCTCTCAACAAAAAGTTCTCACTTATAAGAGCATTGCGCGTCTGTCAGTAATTTTTAAGATCGCATATGAATCAGGAAAATTTACTCTGGCATATTTGTCGGGGGAATCCGGCTTTTGCAGGCTCATGAAATAGATACGATAGATATAGTCATTGAAGTGTAATAAACAGTTGCATCTTTTAAATGTAATAATTTCATTTTGATAAGACGAAAAATACCATATTGTTTAAAAAGCCCTTATGAATTTCCGGTGCCATCGTACAAATGTTGACGACGACGCGAAGAAAATTATGAAGAGCGACACGTTTCTCGGAATAGAAGCTTAAGTTTTATCATCATTTTTGAGGTATGGGCTAGTAATCCGTTTAAGAACTACACTTAATTACTTTCTACTAGATCGTCAATTATATAGAGTGTTGGGTGTACAAATTTTAAATTAATTTGTAAAGTTTAGTTGTGTGTCTTTGAAACCTAGTGAAATGATTCATGAATATATTGAGGCAGCTGACGTTCATATTTACGTTACTATATAATCATGCCAGGCTATTACATGTACCCGAAACTGAAAATTTATTTTTAATGGAATAATAGTGAGGCATTGCTCAACTGGGAGAAAAGGGTAGGACAAAATTTAACTTTCTTATTTGTTGCTCAAATTTATTTTAAATGAAGCAAATTTTTGTTTCATATCTTGATAAGAGTGAGCGAGGGGTTAAGAGTTGAATAGAATTTCTATGTTTCATGCAAAATATGGGCATGAAAGTTGAACGGGTCTTTTTAGCCTATTTTCTCATTTATGAAAAAAAGGCGCTATTGTGCTCGTCATGTCCGTCCGTCTGTCTGTCCGTGAATTCACGGACAGACGGACGGAAATGCTCACTGGACAATTGACTTTTGATAGCCTTGATGTAAAGGACTAGATTTTTTTGTTGGTAGAGGGATAGATAATAATGAAGGTTATCTCATTGAAAACTATATCAGTTATGTATCGTTCGTAGTGTGGAGGCAACATACGAATACAACGTTAGGTGCAGCAGACACTAAACTTGTTCTTGCAACGTGTGAAAAATCGCGACACCGTGAAAATGCCTGCTATAAAATTAATGTATTTTCGGGAAAATTAGTGGAGAAACCGAGATTTATATCAGGGCCAAAAAAAATTAGTATGAAAATTTAAGGTAATGCAGGATTACATTTTAGAGTTCCAGCTTTGTAACCTCACATTTCATACGGAAACCAAAGTGCTTGTACGAAGTTAAAAAGCGAAGCTTGACGGTGGCATCATGCAGTTATGAGAATGGATTTCATCCCATAATGCATGTCTCATCAAATTGTTCTAATAAAAATCAGCTACGTTTCCTTTAATAGGGTCTGGAAGTGAGAGGTCTAGAGAAACAATTAATTTAAAAGTCATTAATTGCGAATATTTGTCATATGTGCCCACGATGTATAATTTTGGATTCGTCACTGCGCACGTAACATACTATACGATGTTTCAGCAGGCAAAAGTAGGTACTTTACGATGGGCGCTGAAACCTTCATCGGTGCTGCGTCATATCCTCACCAAGTAACTTAATTTAGGATGAAATCCAGAGCAAGTCCAGTAATCCAAGCTTTACCTCAATATTTAGGTAAGATTAAAACATAACACTCATACCTGCAATACCCGACTGGTGTACAGTTATCGTTTTGTATGAGCTTTGCGTTGTTCTTACGGTATACTGCCATAATAAATCATATATCATATGACATATATTATATATTGACAGGGGGTCTCCAAACTCCAGCCACGGGCCGGACGGATCCGGCCCCGGCTAGGTTCTATCCGGCCCCCGAGGATATCTCGTAGACCAACATAATGTGTACAAAAATCGAGCGTGGCATTTATTTATGGTTACGCCTTACTTAAAAACAGGAAATGGGACCGGCCCGCGAAGGTTTCAGAAGGCCTGCTCCTGGCCCTTGGTGAAAAAAGTTTGGAGGTCCCTGATTTATCATATAACATATATCATAGTATAAAGTATAAACGTTTCTCATTCGCCAGAAACCGTCGGCAGGAACCAAAACGCGTCTGGAATTATTCCACCTTGGAACCAGATAATCGTAGCAAATTTATCTCACAGTCATTATTTACTCTAGATTCGCAATTAATTGACGATGTAGTTTCAGAGGAAATTCGTATGTATGCAGACATTCTTTCAATTTCTTTATTTTCCCCTTAAGATGTTTGTTGGAAAACAGTTTATGGCCACGCATCAAGCGCTTGTTCTTTGTACCTCTGGGGTAACACCCAATATGAGCGTAATTTTTTTGTGCCGCCGACACTATTAGCGATTACCATAATTTACAGGATTCTTGAAGGTTGGCGACATTGCTTACAATATTACAGTCTGTGTGTTGTGTCGGGGTGTTGCTTAAAAATGGTCCTAACAATGCGTGTATGCAATGTTTAATCAATTTTAATATGAAGGAAAGGGATTGGAATTTTCATCGTAAAGAGATCTAAAGTTTTTTAGGAATTTTTAGAAAGATCCGCCGCCTTTTTTAATTTTGAAATTTCAGAATAAATATGTGATAAAATATTGTAGCTAAGTTTAAAATTTATGGAGTAGGGCTTCAGAAATATCTATTCGGAATTTTTATTGTTTAGATTAACTCTCAATCGTCTAAGCAACGAAGTAATATATGTCCATGTTTTCAATTTCTTCAATTATTATCCGAATAACATACAATTTTGTAGGTTATACAAGTGAATATAAATTTATTACCTCTGTGATCCTTGAAAAACTATTTTAATACAATTAATTAAAATGTAAGAATAATCATATCGCAGGAATAAGCTTTAGCATGGGCTAACAATTCAATTTACACCAGTTCGTGTTTCGCGCGATTTAAATTTTAGCGTAGAAAATTTGCATTCATGAAATAAAAAAATTGCTGTCCTCCAATCATTCATTGAAGTGGCTGAGAAGTAGATTTTTAATAAAATTATGCATCACAAAAAGTTTCCTCTAAATTTCGTTTAATCGCAATTCAGTGCCAAAAGGATCATTTGTGTACATTGCTGGACATAGTATTGCTGTTCTCGTACGCATTCATTTACAAAAAATGTTTAAAAAAAACACAAATGTTTGCTTGCTGTTTCACAAACGGATTTCGCGACACAACAGGCCGACTATAATGATGAGCGAGTATATTCAAGTATTCATTTATTCATTAAAATTTTATTTATATATCAAGATTAATAATATTGTCATGATAATTATGCAGCCTTCACCAATAATTCGGTGCACAGCGGGCGGCAGTTCTGGAAACTATATAAGACTGCTGATGCCGCGCCGCTGCTGTCAATCTTCTTCGACTCAGATTCTTGAACACATCAAGCCGCTGCCACCTCATATTGCTAGTGTCTATTAACGGGTGCGTTAAATATCCGAATTAATCGTTCCTTCAATTGAATGATCATTAGATTGCTTTCATGTTCTGAAAAATATATGTTATGGAGTGAAACCATGAAGTAAAATATTATGAAAATTATATGTTATGGGAGTGAAACCATGAACTAATATTATTTTTAACTTATCACTACATTCAAAATTTCAATTTAAATTATAATTTAAACTTTTTGACTTGGTATTTATACTTGCTTCAATTGCAGAATATCCTCATCGTTTGAACAATACATCGCCATGAACTTTGTTCAGGTACGATCCATTCATAGTCTTGAGCATCAATTTAAGGGGAGCATGTACGTCAAAAATCGAAAATTTAAAGTTTCCCAGTATTCAGGCTCATTTCAAAGGTCCAATAATTGCGCATGCAAAGAGCCCAAAGTCATGTTTGTGCGCTCATTTGTTCGCTCACGATAGCCGTCGAAGCGTAAGTAAAACCTAAACATTCAATGATCACAAATTTCAGTTTTTTGCTTCTCTAAAATTTGGAATTTCAATCTTAAATATATATCTTATCCTATGATTTTCAAGCTACAACATTGAGAGATACATCATTCCATTCGTAAAAACTGATCTAGGGATAATCCGGTCACTTTTTCTGATTTCTTTTTTTGTTGGGATTACATATTGAAAAAATTGAGGGGAGGGGCCATATTGAAAAAAAACATAAAAATCTCTACCCTAAAAAAATCCCTAAAAAATTGAGGGGAGGGGCCATATTAAAAAGAACATAAAAATCCCTACCCCAAAAAATAATTGGAAAAAGTGATCGGTTGATCGCTAGATATTGTCTTTACGAATCGAATGATATATCTCTCGATGTTGTAGCTCGTTAATTGAATGAGGAGATAGATTTTCACAGTACCCCACTTTTTGACGTTTTCTATGAATTTCACGTTTTCTTCCATTTTTAGAAAAATTTACACGAACAAAAAAGTCTTAAATTTATATTTTATATGCATGCACCAAATTTCAAAATAATCCATCTGTAAATAAATTTTTTTCTGGACGTACATCCACTCCTTAAATTGTTAATAGATATAAATATAAATTCGCTAAATCCAGTCGAAATTTTTAAAAGTTACAGAGCGCTTGATTCCTAAACCTCATCCGTCTGATAGACAATTAGTTCCTCGGAGAAGCACTGTTTTGAACATGAAGTAGAATTGACTGTGAAAAAGCTTTAAACATAAATAAACTTTGCGTTCATGAAAATCAGAAACTCTTTCTGTTCTCAAATACATTAACTGAATTACATAATCATTTTAAATGGCTATAAACTGTATAAATTACATTCAGATTAATGATAGACTTTGCTACTATGTCAATAACTGAATGATAACCATTTTAATTCACGTAACCGATTAAGCCAAAAAATATATTCATTTGTAGACCAAAGCCGTTAATTAAAATCAATTTCAGAATATCAATGGCTAGGCTACACGGAATTAAAGGTTTTCCTGATTTTGATGGCCTATGTAAAAAACTTTTCCTATGCTCAACTTTAAAGTGTAGAGTATATTGGTGGTTAAAGTGCAGGGTGGCCCAGTGGTTAAAGTGCTGAGTACCAAGATTGGAGCAGAGAGGCGCGGGTTCGATCCCAGCTCTGTGCGCCAGTTTCTGGTCAGAATCGGCGAGGAGGCCGGGCGGTTAAGCATAGCAGAATTGTAGCAGTGAATTGCGAGTTCGAGACCGCAAAATGCTGTGAATGTTATGCGATGTTAAGAATAGGCGACAGGCCTACGGCCTAATAACGCTGAAACCGCTATTATTATTAATTTATAGACTTAAATGGCGGCAATAACTTACAAATAAACATCGTATGCTGCCCATTTGATGTTATTTATTATTTAGTATTTGATAGTGATGATGTTATTTATTATTATATCATTTTGATTTGGTGTTAGTTGATGTTATTTATTAATAATATTATTATTTAGGAATCATCATTGTCTGATGTCACTATTTTTCCAGGTTTTCGTGCTTATGATGGTGGTGATGCTGGCGCTGGTGAGTGCGACTCCCCAGCTCATCACCACCAAGAGGAGGTTCCCAGGCGAGCGTCGACTGGGAGCCACCAACTACGGACTATACTCTTACGGCAAACGCGGATTCAAAAAGACGTACGGCATAGCTCAATTAAACAGCGATTACACAGCACACACATTCGGATACTTCTCTATTTGCTGTGCAGAGTAATTCTCTTTAAAGTTTTCAGATATTTTCTACGCGGTTATAAAATATCTTTGCTAGAACTTTAAAGTCAAATTTTCAGCTAATGATACGTATTGATAATAGATCTAAATGTTTAGGAGATTCAACACAGCAGTTAGTTTCTAGTAATTTCGAACTTGATATTTTGCTAGTGATTAGTGTTTCCTCGCTGTTCAATTTAATTGAACGGTGTTAGGACCACTGTTGTGTAAAGGTCAGGTTGAATAAACTATAAAAGATGATTTTTGTTACCGTTTTGAACATGATATTATGCTTATGTTACATGAATGAATGTTAAGGAGAAGTTAAATTTTTATAAGGAAGAAAATTAAATTTTCAATTTTTTTTTCGTGCAGTCCGGGCTATGATGGATAAAACTGTGTCGATGCAGTACGTACCGCAGCAGCTACAACTTCGCTGTGTGGTCGCAACGCTACAAAATGATGTGTAAAGTTGAGAGAAGCCCCTTTATTACTCTAAATTTCTAATGTAAAATTATTTTTTATGTTAAGTGTTGTTTTTTGTTCGTGGTGAATCATGTTTCATTCCAATAGTTGTATGTGCTTTTAAGTTCTGGTAATCATTTCAAGTAATTGTATAATGAATCCTATGCATAAGAATCGTAAAGTTCTATGCTTTAGATCCTCAATTTAACGTCGATTATAGCCGGAATTATTAAGATAGGGAAAAAATTTGGAACATGAATACGTTTATTATTCAGCACCACCCAAATTATGAAGTTAGTCTATAGGGAGCAGCTAGATACTAATTTTGAAACTGAATGCGAGGTGTCCTCGATATCGTCAGCTATAGCACTAGTCAGATCTTAGCCAGATAGGTTCGCAACAACACGCTCTTCGAATTTATTCTTATGTATTCTCGCAGGACCCAGTTCACCAGATGATTCGGTAAGAGCTTATCACAGTTCTTCTTTATGTGAAATAATGTTCTTGATATAACAATGTCCGGTATTATAATTTAGTTGCAATGTTCTTTTCCAGAAACTTTCACAAACTCAGATAGAAATTAGTTTTCTATGTCGAATCATCTACGATTCTCGTATTACCTTCATCCGAAGAAACCCGCGGATTCTTTATAGAAGTCGAAGAAAATTTTTTTATGGTCATGTGCTTAAAAAGGAAAATTTTTTGTCCTAACCTCTTCCTGTGATTAAGTTGCGAATCACTTGAAAAAAAAAAGTTCAAAATATTGTTGTTACTCCAAGTACAATCTTTTAGATATTTTCAATTGTTTTATATTCGTTTGATATTGTTAGCGTGGGTTTTCGAGACTTAGGTAATATAGATGGTTCTTCGGGCGCGTATATCCGAAAATTATCGGGTCCAGACCTGAATTCATTACCAGGACCTGAAATTTCTTTGCCATTGAGAAAATATTTATGCATTGCAAAAACTGGGAGGAAGTGATTGAACAAAATTGAAATTTGATAACAGGTTTGTATGTCCAAATTCAATTTAAACTGCACAAAATAGTTATTTCGCATTTGGAAAAAAGACTATAAGATTTCTAGATATTAAGTCAAATATGAGTTTTAACGGGTCCTTCTTTAGTTAGAATTAATTAGATTTTTCATTACTGATGAAATTCATCAAAACGTGATTCGGAATGACGATGTTATAAAATTACAGCGATTATCAGTCACAAGAAACGCCGGGCTAACCTGCTATAGTTAACGCCTTTATAGCGTTAACACCTGCTATATATATATGCTATAGTTAACGCCATTATATTCTGTAGCTCTCAGTCACGGCGGGCAGGCTACACAATAATGGACGCAAAATGAATAAGAAGTTTTCATCAGTACAAATGGAGACAGTGTGGATGGTATGCGTGGAGAGTGGAGGAGAATGCGCAGCCAGACGACGGATGGCCAACGTTGGACTGAGGCAGAAACTCGAGCAGCGGATTTTACAAGCGGCTGCGGCCCGGGCTCGATGCTGAGTTCCGCGACCGCTACCCCAGACTCTTAAGGTCCTCGGGGGCGGCGCTAATTTGACTGGAGCGTGCGAACGATTTATTATTTTACTATATATTTACTATATATAATATATTCTTATTAATTAAAAATTATTTTATTCTACATTTATTCATGATAAGGATCTTTGACGTGTTCAACACTTCATTCAATAGTATTGAACCCATTCATGCTCTTTTGTTTCGCTTGTCGAGAGTTCGCTTTTTAAGCAAGTTTAAATTTTAGCAAACAGATTAAGTGGAGTAGACTTGTCAAGCAAGTTAAAATAATGCGCACAGCTCATGCTGAATAATGAGTGTATAGCCTCAGTGACTGCGTCTGAGAGCGATTTCAAGATACTTGGTTCCACATCCGGTTGCTCTGATTCTGGAATCGCTGTATATTTTTAAAATGAAACCTTGTCTTAATAACGCTTTCAGTTCTTATCCTCTTGCAATTTTAAAATATAAGATTTAATGTTCCGTTAGCATTTTTTTATTTATTTATATTTTTAATCTCTTTCGTTTATATTTAGATTTTTACTGGTGATTGTGTTTAGTATACATTTGAACTTATGATGCAGATATCCTGCGAAACGGTTTCAAGAAGATATAGTGAATTTACTTTGCGCTTTCGTTTCTTATAAATATATGAGAAAAATGAGCTTCTAAAGTCGATAGATATTTGCATTTGTACGTCTCTCGATGTTGTTGCTGTCGAATGACTGAATGAAACTTCAAAAGCTGTACATTTATATATGTACGTATCGTACCTTATAATGACACTTATTGTGTATTACCTCTTAGGAGACAAACAGTATCTCAGTAAAATGATATTTCAAGTTTTGATAATAAAATGAAAATATCCACTCATCCTCGAGTCAGAGTCTTATTCTAATGTGAAATTCATCAACAGAAGAACATTTAAGTAAAAACAGTAGTCCAATAACGAGAAAACTGAGTTTTTGAGAGTAAAAATGATATGTATACCGATAATGTAATAATTAACTGTTAGTCAAGCGCAGGCAATGGAATCAAATAGGGATTTTCATCCACTTATCAATGTACCATAATTTAGGAATAGAGATCGAACATTTTGACAATTAGTATTAAGTGAACATGTTATGTCATTAATTTCGGTCTAAAACTCGCGCCAAATTCAGGATCTAAGGTGTCGAAGCGGTGAATATGAGCTTTCGAAGAAATATTATTTTATTACAATTTTAAGTTTCTCTAAATCACATTATTCATTAGAATAAAGGTTTTGTAACGCTTGAAATCTTGATTTTAGAATTACATAAGTAAAATGATTTTTAAAGATCCAACTTGGAAATTAAAAGAAGAAATTGATTTAAAAATAATTGCAAAGTCCTGACAAATCCAGCCGTTAATTATAAATTATTAGCTATATCTCCAGCTTTCGTCCGATTTGTAGCGTCGGAGCACCACAGAGTAATTTGTACTGGATCGCACTGCACTAACCGTGGCTTGATTTTATCACGGGTTTTAAAGAAGTATCAATGAGAAAAATCTTTCGCATATCTTCACCGGCTCGCGGTTTTCTGTGAAAGTAGATCGGAAGATGTTAATAGCCCGTGTAACTTGATGAGCTGTAAGTGCGTAGGAAGGGTTAGTAAACATTAGGATCAATGAAAACTTACCAAACAATAAGAAGATAAATGCTCAAATAGGTACTATCAGTCCATCAATTCCCTTTTGCGGATTTCAGCTATTCAAGGTAGAAGTGTGAAACGTAGCACCCGCGATAGATTTAGGACTATTGTCTGACGATGTTGGTGCGAGATTCCAGTGCCGCGCGGGTGATGGTCTCGTTGAGATCTTTCATTCACTTCCTTGGCCCTCCGGTGTCGCTCAGGTTCATTCCATCTTGCCCGTACGCACGGGGATGTGACCAGTTCATTTTTAAACTATCATTCTGTTCATGGTTGAACTAGTAGATTTATAGTTCAACCATGATTCTGTTAACGCTGCAATAAATATTTTATAGCAAAGATGAGTGTTACAAGTAAATTTTATGATATCGTTGACACAGAAAATTGTGCGGAATTCCAAGTTACATCAATTTTTAAATTTGCCCTTCTTTCGGCATTGAAATTCGATGTTTTAAAGTAAATGCAGTTTTAGTTACGCCACCGCAGCGCTCAGGTTTTTTCCTTACAGAAATTATAAAGAATATGATTTTTCGCGAATCATAAAAATAATATCCATCACCAGCCAAAAAACCCTTGCCGATTTTTTCATTTTTTAAGAAATAACAGTAAATATATCAAAACTCATTCAATGTTTATTAAATTCATCCAAAATGGTAGGCATGATTATCATAACATTGATATAAGAATGAGTCTCACTACGCGACACAGAATTTCAAAGGCATTTGACCGAACCGACACTTCTCCGAACTCGCCTGCAGACTCAAACTCATAACCTAGGTTTTGCGTTTGGGTGCGCAGGCGAGTTCGCAAGCGAGTTCGGAGAAGTGTCGATTCAGTGCAAAGCCAAAGGTACTAGTGCTAAAGTTAGGTGCTGCTAAGTCTCGCTAAAAGATGTATAGTTATGATTTATATTTTTCAGTGATTTGTTGTCAATATTCTATTCCTAATATTATATAAGCTAAGAAAAATTTTGGCTTTTCGGCACAACCCAAGCTAGACGCTATTAAACCCACAATTTCGGAATTGATGTCACCGCGCCATTCCATGAATTCGTTCTTTCAACAGTCACACACTATTATTACCCATATTCGTTTTAAAATCACGAACAAAAAGGAAGACGGACTTATGAAACGCACGGTTGGAATTGATCGATGTGTCTTAATCAAAGGTAGGAGTATTGATGGTTGTCTTTATTCTCAGTCAATTATATTCTTACAATGTTAACTTGAATAGAAAACAAACATTATAAGGCTGACCATGATATAACACCGAATCGACACTTCAGCGAACTCGCCTGCGAGCTCGAATGCAAAACCTAACTTCATTTTCAACTCTGGCACTCATAACTCCGTCAATTATGAACGGATTTTATTCAAATTTGAAATATAAGTAGATGATATCAGTAATTGGCGGAGGGAATTAGGTTAGGTTTTGCATTCGAGCTCGCAGGCGAGTTCGCTGAAGTGTCGATTCGGTTGATATAACACATAACATTTTACATTTGATAACTCGACATCTCCTGGTTATATAATGTCAATTTACACCTCCTAGATCTTCTTCTTACTGAAACTATAAGAGAATCAGAATTTTGTACATACATATGCAAATGCAAGTAATGTAATTATTTTCAGAAACGGTAAAGGTTTCAGTCAACGATAAATGTTTTCTTCGACTTTTATAGAAAACATGTCTGTGGGAAGCTTAAAAACTTTTCTCAAGGCGCTTAGTTTGGACTTAGGATTCTTAGGTCCACGAAACGCAAATAAGTTGACACCGGGTCCTAGCACTCTATCAAGTTGTGTTTGAAGTGAGAACGTCTCACAATCTAAAAATAACAGAAAAACTTATCCAAGGACTTATAAGAACAAAACACAGCGTTTTGGTCAATTTGAATAAGAAGTTTATCAGCAAATTTGAGGCAAATAGTTGAATAATCCTAGAAGTTACTTACAAGTTAGGAGTGTTTACGAGATTATTAACGCGTACAACATGAAGCCGTATTACCCTACATGGTTATACGGTCTCGATCGAAGGAATTTTATAATAATCTCGATCATTCTCCACGCTAAACATGGTATGTGTACGAAGTTTGGGCATATCGGGGCCGCGCCATAATTTTGAATAATAGGACCGGATTCACGCCATCGAGAACCCTAACGCGTTTTGTGACTGCTGTATAACTGCCGCATGGAATATTCTAATTGTAATGACGTTGCTATATTAACAGAGGTGGGCAGTAGCGCGCTACATGTAGCGGCCGCTACATTTTCAGTAGCGGTAGCGGTAGCGGCGCTACATTTAAGGCAATGTAGCGGTAGCGGTAGCGCCCGCTACATATTTAAGTAGCGATACGATGTTTTGCCGCTACAGCGCTGCCGCTACATTTATAGATAAAGCCTTTAGATTTTACTTAATAGTATTAAATATTATTTAAAAACCAGCATGATATATACATAATATAAATTAAAGAATAAAACTGTACGAAAGATTTCGGTGTAATGTTGTAAACCTCAGCCTGTTACTAGTGTCAACATTTTAATTGTTACTTGTTAAGTTGTTACCAGTTACCACTTACAGGTATTTTTTTCATGTTTCAGTTTGCTTACAGTTATTTTTACACAGTTATTTTTATACTTCACCTTCCCTACATGGATGTCTACTTTAATCTACCAATCTCAAAAATAATCCACATATATATACAAATAAACGACTGATTTTTTATATGTATATGTGGATAATTTTTGAGATTGGTAGATTAAAGTAGACATCCATGTCGGGAAGGTAAAACATAAATATAACTGTGACTTTTATTTACTGTATCTAACCCGTACTAGTTCGGTTAGGTTAATTGCAATAAAGTTGCAATGATATGTTTTGACAATGTTTTATTGTCATTAAATGTTTATGAGTAAATCCCAATAGCAGAACAATAAATATTTAGAGATTTCCAATAATTTTGGCCATTGTAGCGGCTAATGTAGCCGCGCTACATTTTACTGTAGCAGTAGCGGTAGCGGTAGCGCCCGCTACATTTAGGGCATGTATAGTGGTAGCGGTAGCGCCGTTACATGCCAAAGTAGCGCTGCACAGCTCTGTATATTAAGCAAGCAATAATGATTATTATCTGCCAAAATAATTATTAATTAATCTTACTGTGTAACATATATTACTCATTAGTAACATTGAATAATTAATCGAATTCAATAAGTTATTCTAATAGCAATAACATAAAAAATCAACTCATGAGACGTTACATGTTTTTGTTTCTGTGAGTGATGTTGAATCACTTGACAATCATGTCAATTGCAGACTTTTAATGCAGCTATGTATAAATAGTTGCTTGTGACAGCATATTTTTTCCATTCCGAGCATTCATGCATCATGGCCGGTGACATGACTGAAATCATCTAAAAGCAGACAAACGACGTTCTTCATGATGACCCTCTTAGTTTATGATATAACAGTTCCAATGGACTACGTCACATTAAATGTAATCCTTTCGGAGCAATAAGTGACAGAACTGAACCAAATTGTGACCATCTGTTGCGTTTAAATTGTTTGAAAACGTCCTCTGACGTCACCCTATTTACTACAACACACTCCGGTAAAGGCGGTAGTGCAAAAACTATCGTGTCTGGCTAGTCGGAAAGAGGTGCGTCAGAACGGAGGTTGGTTCCATTATTTTCTAATGCACTTTCGCCAAGCCTGCATTCTAGGAAAGTGGTACTTTGGTGTGAGTCAGGTTCGTTTGTTGATCTAGCTGTTTCTTATGTTAAAATAAGGCCTGAATTCAGCAATTCAACACCCAATCATTTATCAGTACAAAGGAATTTTTAGAAATCTACGTTTATATCAATGGCATATCATAAATGCTATATTTTTTCAATTAACAGGAACTTGTAAGCACTTGATGTTCTTCTTTATATTATAACTCACAACATTTTCTCGATTCTCGGGTATGCAGGAAATTGTTGAAATAAATTTCATAACCCGAATTTGATTGACAAACTTCCATGAAGTCAAAGAGTTCATTGGTACCGGTTTATCCAACCGGTTTTGGAACACGGGCTGGAACATTAGAAAAAAAGGCTAAAATGCCATTTCACCTTGAACTGTTAAACGATGAATTCAATACCTCTTAGGAGAAGATCTACTGCTATATGCAGGATAACGTTTTAACGGAATCACCGGAAGTTGTAACGTCAAAGAAAGCTCTGACGAGTCACTAATATTCCAATAGGAGCTTGCCAAACAGCATTCGGAGGGTTTCCGTTATAGTAGCACTTGGTCTTTCTCTCTTTCCCTCGAATTATTATGAGTGTACTAAAATGTGGGATTGCAAGAGAAATTATTCAAAGTGACGCGTAGTATATATATATATATTTTTTTTATTGCTGTGGCTGCACACTTATACTCGAACTCAGTTGCGCAGTCACGTTCTGAGCGATGTATTTTTACGGTTATTCCATGAACCGCACAGGAGAATCATCCTAGCTAATAACTATATTTTTCTGGCTGAGCTACATATGCTTACGGAACACTATTCTTGCTATTGGTTGATGTTCATTCAGTTCTTGCTTTTTTAGCACGCTGTAGTTTCTCGTGGTTTCTGCCTAGTAAATGACTCTTGCATAATTTAATTAAGAATTGTGAACACTGAACCAGTCTTCAGTAAACGAATCAGTTGCATTGATACATGATACATTTATTCGGGCAGTATCAGTCATTCGAAATGATTAAACCGTGCAGCATACTCTGAATTTAGATTTCTCACGAAAGTACATTCGTTAAACTAAAACTTTATACAAGTGATTTCATGGAGTAATTCTGTGAGAGCTAAATGTTTTAAGCATCCAAGTGAGGTGACATTAGGATAGACCGTGTGAGCCAGATAATACAGAGCTGGTTTGCGCTCAGGAACATATACGGAGTTTTAGTCATGCGAAGCGCTGATTTAGTTTTCTACTTATCTATCAAAACATTTTCTCGATTCTCTGACATAAAGAAAATTGTTGAAACAAATTTTATACCCCGTTTTTGAACACGGGCTTGAATATTTTGAATATCGGGTAGAAAAATTTAGTTTACTGTTACTATGAGAAAAACTCCTTTGAGTCAATTATTGAAGATTCTCTTTTTGTTAGGTGTAATAACATAAACGCTTTCGTAACTAATTGAAAGCCGATACAAATGAACTCATAGTGTTAATTTCCTTTTCGAAATATCATCGTATTCTTATTTACTCAAAGCGCTTTGTTTATAGCAACACTTCCATGCTCATTACCTACAAGCTTCTTACCGTTCAAAATTCTCTTGAGCTAACCTCTTTGAGCTAACCTTTATTCTTTATTCTCTTGAGCTAACCTTTATTGTTGAACTTATTCATTCTAAAAATATTTTGAATTTCGCAGCTAAACAAAAGCTATGCTTCTTATTACAATGTTGTCTAGATTTGTCAAACGCATTCACTCTGCATGGGACAGGATGTTTGAACTTAATCACGGTGTATAGAAGCAGCGTAACACGCAACAGTGCATGATTCACAGAGCCTTGCCTGGGAGAACATTCTAGAGTTCTCTGTATGCGCCAGTCTCTTCGACTAGTTTTGCGTCACACAGCGTAAACTATCTAGTAGTTTCTTAGCCATTTTGCGTAGCATCGTCTCACGAAAGATCAATTTTTATGGAAGCCCAATGTTGCGGAATCGTCGTTATTGTTGTTATTTATGAAATAAAAATCAACGATAAAGTGTTTATCAATTTTCAAATGGCCACAAGCTTCTCTTTATACATATATAATAAGAAGCTCATGGTTACATGAAGAAATGTACAAATGTTAATCTAATTACACTACTTTTTCATTCATGCTTAATTCCCATTATTAAGTTTTTTCTTCGCTTACCTTAAGAAATGTAGGTATAGATCCAGCTGAATCCATCATTCGTAGAAGGTATTGACGCTTTCAAGTTTCTAGAGAGCACAGAACAAGAGTGACCAACTAACAATTTATCCCATATTCAACGAAAGAAAGTTTCAAACAGCTGAGCCTCCATTGTGATTCCAGGAAAGAAGTTGAACAAAGCACAGGCCCTTGAGGTGACCTCAGCATATCCCACCCAATCCCACCCGTCACGTGGGGCTTCAACCACCGGCCACATAAGCAGCCGAGCAACGGTGCCCGGCAGTAGTCGTGTAACTGCACTCGTATGAGACACATGGCGCGCGCGTTTTTCGCTACAAACTCAGTGGTGTTGTTGCTTGCCATCATAGCAAGCACGCAGGCTCAGCAGCGAGATGCCAGATTTTTCAACGCAGGAAATTTCTGGGATGGATTTGAAAGCGGGTAAGGCTAATTCGTAACATCACTATTTAAATTATTTACCTGTGTAGACTATTGCATAGAATAGTTTGTATATTCTTATAATGTAGAACCATAATGCATAGGCTAAGTGAGTAGGAATGTTTTTTTAATCTTTTAGCGTACAAGTAAAACTAAAACATCATATACATCGAATACATCACTCAGTAGATGTATCAGTTCTGTGATCCGGGTGCCGACCATTAGTTATGAGAGCTAAGTAGTGAGTACTTCTCAATAAGATGATCTTTATCGCCATGACCTGCGGTTTTTATAAATGATTATTAAAAGGTGCAAAACATTTTTTACTGGCAGGCAAAGAGAAACCATTGTATGACCTATGAGACTTCATCTGCAATAGGTAGCCAGTAATTCGTGCAATAGAAAGCTTCCTCTTACGTCATTTGGCAAGCGAGTCCCGCAATAATTGACGGTTTGCGCAAGAGAGGCTAACTTTCTCAGACGGCTTAAAACTTCTTAATTCTTTGCGGACTGAAACTCGTGAATCTTTTAGTTTCAATTCATTTGTGTTTCTTGATTGAATTTCACAACATTCTATTGGGTTTCAGTCCTTTCTGGCTTTAGTATGAGCACAGTTAAACCAGTTTATCCGGGATTCAATTTTAACCGGATTCAATTTTCAATTTCATTACTCTTGCAATAATTTTCTGCGAGCATCAATCTCAATAGATGTTAACTGATGCTTCTTTACATGAATAAATTTCCGCGTAGTTTACGCAAATCAATTAAAGGCCAGAATATTTATGTCTTTATCATCTCAAACTTAGAAGGTCATTGGGTTCAACGTATCAAGTAAACTGTGTTTTTTCTTGAAACTTGAATTGCTTGTTTAAGAAAAGGATTATACATCGTCAGTTTGATACGTATTAACGTATATTATATAAGGTCGGTCTAGCATAAACTTCTCTTACGCAGATAATGATTTATGGTCGGTCTAGAACGAACTAGTCTCTCGTGACAATTTAAAATGATATCCCAGATGACAACTCTGCCCTGACAGATTGTCGAAGGCTGGAGTCGAGGTACAGAAGAGACTGGACAGCAATCTAGAGACCGCAATGGACAACCTGTCGTACCTCGGCAAGTCTATCGGATCGTTATCTGACCGCATCGAGTCTCAGGTCAGTTCTTGATCTGGAAATAACGTGATTTTGTGATACAGAATTCTTTATGAATTTGGATTTCAGATGGATGTATTTCCAACGTATTTCTATGAACGTATTCTTACACGTCAAATGTATTTACAAGCGTTTATTCTTGCACGTACGCGTTCCGTGTTGTGCAGTTAGTTAGTTGGGATAAGTAGAGAAATCTATTATTTACAACGATCAACGCGCCACTATTACAATTTATTTCGAAAATTAGTATATTGAGGTTACACTCGTCACCTGGTAAATGTGATTGAAATTTATTGCGATGAAAATAAAATGCGAACAATGCCCCGTTGTTTTGAACAGGTGCAAGAATCGCTGCCCAACTGGATGCGCGATCCACCCCGCCGGCGGCTCCACGTGAGCTCCGTCAACGACGAACCTGTCGAGGCGGTCATGGGCAGCTTCGGAGAAGATGGACTGGACGATGGGCTTAAGGTAAAAACACATATTGATTTATCAAGTGCATTCTCTATTATGCAATATTTATGTGAATATATTAATGTTGCATCAACGTTGGTTTATGCATCTTTCCAGCTAAAATTAATATTTCGATGACGTTGGTCCTATAACAGGGGATAAATTAACTATTCATTTTTACACTGCAGTTCACTGAACTTGAGAGATAAACGTTATATTCGTTTATTTAAAGGTATACTTGAAGGGCGACGCAGACAAAGCTGGAGAGCTGCCGGAACCTCACATTATTCCCGGCGAGTCGGTGGACTCCTTCATGGGTTTCGACAAGGAAGAATCTAATCCCGAGGCAGAAGTGTTGCCTCCACCTCGCAACGGCGGGCCTCTTTTCGACTTCAGACTCAACATTGACGATAGTTTCCCCAGATGTGAGTAAGATTATTTCACTGTTGAAGAACGATGTTCTTCCAAAGATACATTAGAACTTTTTCAGACGGAAATAAAAATTTGCAGTCCATTTTCGAAAAACGCCACACTAATTTGTAATTTTGTATCTATATTTTAATATCCTAGACGCTGATATCATGAGTTTATCTAATAAAAACAAGACAATGATAAAAAAAAATATGCTGAACACCGTCGTAAATTGTGAAGTGAATTGAAGTGTCCTGCGTAAATGTAACTTAGATAAAAAAATCTACTTATACTTAACTAATTCGTGTTTCTGGGTTTTTTTTTGTTTTAGTTTGTTATGTGGCTGCATTTCGTGTCAAAATCACTGATCTGCATTATTACTTGCTTTCTTCAGTGCCCGACATGGTCGACTTCGCTCGTCCTTTCTTCTTCAACGCCCCCCGATACCAGCCATGGTGGAAAGGGTGAGTGACATTTGCGCAGTCGTTACGTTCATTTATTGATCTTTATTGCTTACTTACCAAGAGCTCTTCTCGGTAGCTTTCTTTCTCACAAGCTATGCAAATAAGACAAGCAAGAGAGAGACGGGTCAGGTTTTTGCGTCGTCACGTCGAGCGCTCATCTTGCGGTAGCCTGATCACCTGACGTAATGACAACAGTAACAGTACTTTAATTGTACTGTTATTCAGGCTATAACAATACTGTTATGGTGGCTATAATAGTACTGTTATTGTGGCTAAACAGTACTGTTATCGTGGCTATAACAGTATCGTTATTCAGGCTATAACCGTACTGTTATTGTGGCTATACCAGTACTGTTATTAAGGCTACAACAGTACTGTTATTGTGGCAATAACAGGTCACGCATCGCTCATCACTGCATAACTGTCTGCCTGGCATTCTTCGAGTTGTTGCAACTTCGATATACGAATGTTTTTCGTGGATTGTGACTTGGAGTATTATTTCGTTTAGTTTTGAATTAAAAAAATCAACAGTAAATTGCAAGTCATTGCTGTTAATTCAGAACTCGAATACCTAGAATGAACTTTTTTTGCGGAAACCCAAGCGAAATACTTTTTATTTCTGTCGTTATTTCGTCATAATTTTGATGCGATATATTTGAAGTTTGAATCGATGAATAACGCGTTCGACGAATCATCAGCGGATGTGAAGATGGGCGAGGCAGAGCACGCACGCCCCGTTACCGTGATCAGCCGACTGAATCACTGCACGAATTTGTATCTGTACTTTAGCGCATACAACGTACGAAGGCATGTGCCATGTACGCTCACTATGTGCATTTTGAACTGACGTATTGCTGGGGACGGTGTATAGTTTTTTTAACATTACATCGATTGCTATACATTTTCTATACTCTATAGGGTTTCGAGGGTTAATTTTCCTCTATCCATACACTCTCCGTTCTGATAAAATACGAGTTTATATTTAAAAACAATAATTTTTGTAAATTTTGAAAGGTTGACGATGGAAATGTTGTCAGCCGAGATTGTTGATAGAAGAGAAAGCACGCATAAGCAAAGAAAGTCTGCGGAGAAAGTCCACTGCGACGCGTTAGCTTGGAGTAACGGCCCCGTGTTTGGAATACAAATTTCATTGCTCTCAGAAGAATGGACGTATGATTCTCTAATGATATCTTTACTCCTGTGGTTTGCATAGAGTAAGCCTGACTACCTGATCAAAATCTCGCTTCTGGCGTGCCGTAATTACAAGTATATATGACGAAAGTTTTTCCAATTCGACACGCACTGCCGAAGCTGATACTGCACGACATGCATGGCTTTGATCGAAACAGAAGAACTATTAAAGTCTTTTCTAAAATTCATTTTGCATAAGTCATCAGAGACGGTTAAAAGATGGATTGATTCTCAAGCCAAAACAACGAAATATTTGTAATCATGTGAACGCGATGTCTGCTATATATCTTATTTATTTTGCTTAAAAATTTGTCTCGGTAAAATTCATCAAAGCAAATTTCGGTGTAAACAATATGCTTTTGATAATGCGATTTTCAGGTTATGCATGAAAATATTTAAAATTAACTAAATAGAATTCTGCATAAATTTCTTAATAAATGTTACGTAATTAGTCCTGCAGGCGAGTTGCACTTGTAAGGCTATACCGCTTATTAAGTTCCACATGAAGAACGATATTCAAATCTTCCTGAACCTGCAGTGTACAAGGGCCCTCAGTATCGTGCTTGAACCACACTTTGTCTCAGTGCCACATCGAGGTTTATATTTGAAAAGTATGGTGATTAAGAGACCACGAAAGCAGTATACTGATACTTCCTGACACTGAATATGAACGGTATAGTGTGTGCATTCCTTCGTGTTGGAATTTCGCTAGATGGAGAGGAAGAAATGGCAAGCATTTTAGATTAAAATCTTCGTCGAGAAGATTTTGAGGCTATAGCATACAGATATAGCATACAGATATTTCAGTTCGAAGTGTCGAACTTCGACCTCTGCCTCGCTTTCAGCACAAAATTACAGCTACATCCTCGACTGTCCAGTGCCAAAAAAATTTTTTGCTGATGAACCACCATCATTGACACGACCGAGATAGATGGCTTGATGATCTACACTAACTTCAATGCTTTACACTGGTTTAATGCTCTACACTAGCTTGTTGCTCTATAATGGCTAGATGATCTACTCTGGCTTGATGATCTACATTGACTTATTGCTCTAAACTGGCCTGATGCTCTACACTGGTTATTGGTTGCTTAGATAGATATGCTCAATCCTAGCTTAATGCTCTCTTCTGTTAAGATGGATGTGCTCTATACTGGCTTGATACTCTACATTGGCTTAATGCTCTTCACTATCTTGTTGCTCTACACTGGCTTGATGCTCTACACTGGTTTAATGCTCTACACTAGTTTGTTGCTCTATAATGACTAGATGATCTACACTGGCTTGATGATCTACATTGACATGTTGCTCTATACTGGTTACTGGTTAGATAGATATGCTCAATACTAGCTTAATGCTCTCTACTTTTAAGATGGATGTGCTCTCTACTGTCATGATCTCTCTACTGTTAAGGTGGATATGCTCTACAATGGCTTGATGCTTTATACTGGTTATATAGCTCTGGATATAAGTGCTGTATTGTGCCGAGAGCGGTGGTGTGGTGGAAGCAGAGCAGGCCATCAGGTCGTCTAACGTTCTACAGACCAGTCGTGCCATAAAAAACATGCAAAAAAGTATCACAACATTGAGTTCATGCTTGCATGCTAGGTGTCGGTCAAACGGGCCTACTTTATTAGAAAGATTTATTGGGAGAACTTGGTTTCTTGTTTTTGAGTATATAGTATACGACGTATTTGTTGTATAAATATATCCAACGTGACTTTTCGATGAATGTTCATAAGGTATACATATATGTGAATTATTTGATCGTAGTTCTAATTAATTAATAAATTTTCAGGAATTTTGTTCCATATCTAACATTGCTGGGGAATGGCTTCAACCAAATCAACAATATTATAGTCTTCAATGCGCAAACATACATTCTTTGTAGTAACTCAAATATCGCTGTGTTCGCAAAGTACCATCTAGTTTTTTCTGTTTCTTAATAATAATAATAATAAATCTCGACCAGATATCAAACCATCGAACAAGTGGTTTCTCATAGTCATAGTACACGAAACAACCCAAATACACTGCAACCATTTGCAAGAAGCCGACTGAGATGTTTTTTACTCCATGACAACCGTGCAATTTTGCTTCGGCCTTATGTTAGGCCTAACGCGCAGGTCGAAATCGTACGACTTTAGAAGGGTAAGCCAGTGGTATGATGAAGGCAGACATAGGATAAGGTTTAGGAGGTGACAAGTGAACACATTAGTGTTAACTGGCAACATCCTGGCTTGCAGGGAACACTCGACGCGCTCCCGCTGGCTTTGTGCTTTGTACCTCTATTGTATGATACAATATATATTTTATACAAATTATATCTGTTTTTAGACTATCAGTAATAATTGATTGATATCGATTAATTCATTTTTCAATCGATTTCTTGAGCAATCGTCCGTTCTATTGATTTTGGGTCACTTTTTATGTTTTTATTGTTTAATTATATAATCGTTTTCATGCGTAGAAAAGTTTTACATGTACGACTAATAGTCAGATGCATACGTACCTTTTATCGCATTTTCTCATTTATGGAAAAAAAAGCACTATTGTGCTTGTCATGTCCGTCCGTCTGTCTGTCTGTCCGTCCGTGAATTCACGTTTTCGTCGTCGAGAAAATGCGCTCTCTGTCAGTGAGTACTGAGTTATATTTTTTTGTTTTCTGTGTAATTGTAATTTTTTAATTCTGATTACGGTAAATGATATTCCAACAATTTTGTGATGATAATTTATGGTCGTTCTTTAATGTGCAGCGAGAACGTGTGCCTCACCGAGAGCGAAATTAACGAAGCAGAAGCTGATGCTACCGACGACACGCCAGGCGAGAGCAGCGGTAACAGTAACGGTGAGTATCAAAACTTGCACGATTACTTGAAACAGTGTCTTTGCAAGTATTCAAGGTAACTACCTCGAATTCTGCTTGAATTATTATTGTCTTATCTATTGTCTATTCTTCTTCTCTATTGTTCTATTATCTTCTCTACCAAGATAGCTTAGAACTTTCTGGGGGATTCCTACAAATAAATTTATACCGATTCCTGACTTACTTTTTAGCGCATTTTCTCATTTATGGAAAAAATGCACTATTGTGCTCGCCATGTCCGTCTGTCTGTCTGTCCGTCCGTCTGTCCGTGACCTCAAGTTTTCGTCGACGAGAAAATGCGCTCTCTGTCACTCACTGCAGTGAGTACTGAGTTATATTTTTTTTAGTTTTTGCATCGTCGGTGTTGTTATAGTCTCTCATTTAGTTTTCATTGTTTTTTTCGCGTTATATTATTTGAACCCTTTTTTACATTTAAAGGTAAGCACTCTAGAGCCACAACTGCTATGTTAATTAGTTCGATCCATTTTACTTTACTTTCTTCAAATAACGATCTGTAACTTGGTCGCCAAAAGTGATACCTGACTTTATCGTCGACAGATGCTCTATATTCTTCTTCTCTTTCTATGCGACTCAAAAATATCTGTATTTCACGTTTACGTTAAATTTCACAGGTACCACTATCGTTACCGATGACGCCGTTACCGAAGCCGACGATATCATTAAGGGCGAGATCGAGCGCGAGAAACGCGTTCAAGGAGAAGAAGCGGCGGCCGCTGACTCTGGCTTAGGCTTCTTCTTCAGTCAGATGGAGATCAAGTCTTGCAGCGAGGGCCCTGAAAAATACACATGCACAACAAGGTTCGTGTGTCTCCTGATCTCCGTAATTAAAATTAATATTTTTTCATTTTTAAGTATAATTACTATGCGTGATCCTGGGCAAAGAACGGACCTTTTTTTATATAAAAGCGGACGCGTCTGAAATGAATAGGAGCTGATATTCGTCCGAAATAAATACATTTTGCTTCATTGATCTCAGCCGTTTCTAAATCGCACCTAACCACTGTTTGACATTATGACGTGGTGAGCTCATTCCAATCATCATGTCGTGTATTAACTGAAATTGTTACGACACGACATCATGTCGTGAATTAACTGAAACTCTTCCATTTATTTAAGTGTGTCATTGGTATAAACTATGGAAAAGACCTTATAACTTCTATCAAGAATCCTCTTACAATGTTTTCTTTCTAAATACTCTAAACGTAGCGATGCCATTTTTCAATGAGTGATCAGCTTTTTTATTATCATTATTTTTGTCGGTATTGGATGGTTTTCATTCAGAGTAGTTACCGTTGAATCGCTATCTAGTGTAGCAGTGAAGCAATGTCATCACATCCGGCCTTGACAAGCTAGCGCCGGCCGCACCGCCCACGCCTGCGCTGTACGAGTCTCTTCCTTTTGTGCTTTGTTCGGCTCATCATTTCCTTCCATCCTGTGCTATGCTCGGCGAACCTCGTGACCGACCGACGTATCTTATTTATTTTCAGAGTAATGTTGGCGAACGAATAATATTCGCGAATGGATGCAGATTCGCCTCTTTTAGTGTTAGGTGTCTCAACCCATTGCTTCCTTTATTTACATTACCTCATGATCATTGTTATCTCTCACGCATTCATATATTTTTATCACTCCATTTTTATTAAATTATTGAACTTATTGACTTACCTACTAGTTCATTGTGTCAAAAAGTCGACTTGGTTATACTTAATGTTTTTTTCTCTCCAGTAATTAATTATTTAATGTCATCTTTCTCTCATCGAAAGGACTCGCAAACGCGGCATCAACCGCACCATTCGCCAAGAATATCGCTGCTGTCACGGCTTCGTAAGAGAGCTCCAAGGATGCACAAAAGGTAAGTAACTCCCTTGCTCTGACTGTTGCAATCAATAACTAACTTAATCGTTCATTTCTTCTCTGGTTTTGAAATAGCTACTCATAATTATTCCAGCATAAATTCCATTGCTTACTTATTACTGTGTAAATTGTTATGTTAAGAATGTGCGAGTCAATGTTGCTTTTTGAAGTGACCCTATTATCTTGCACCAGTCGTTTAAACAATGTTAAGTAATTTTGTTCGTACCCTCAGTTGACCTGGTGCCCCTGCCCGACTCGCTGGAAGCCTTGGGCTTGACTGACTTCCTCTCGCTCGCCAAGAATGCCGGCCTGGTAGAGGTTCTCCGTACCATGAACCTCACCATCTTTGCTCCCAATAACGAAGCCGTGCAAGACTACACTTCTGACCTCACCGAGAGAGTAAGCCGAGAATGAATCTGTTTTCATTGTAGTGAATAACAATTTTACAAACAACTTATTCTGTCATTTATTTTAGGATTGTGACTCGATAGTAGATTCTTATCGAATTGCTTGTATACACAGAATATCCTCATTTATTTTCTCTTAATACTATCCTAGGCTTAAGTTTAGAATTGCATTAATTCCTAATACAATTAAATGTGTTTGAAGCCTATTTCTGAGACGTTTCTGTTGCCCTCAGAATGACTTGGACATCACAGACAATGAAGTATATCGTCGCAAACGCTCCGCTGGCAGCGATATCATCACTGTTGTGAACTCACATCTCGTTAACGGCTTCTACTATGCCGGAGACCTGGAGGATGAACAGGTCAGACGGTGTGTGAGAGATAGTCTATTATATGACAGCATCAGCTGCCTCTGTAACTAGACATATTTCATTGTGTCTTTGATGTTGTCTTGTACGTCTCCTTACTTTCGTTTATTCTCTCTGCTTCTATTTAAAATTTGGAGACAAATTAAACTTCTAATTATCGATGCTATTTAATTAATAAATTAGGGCAAAAGTTAGGCTTCTTTTTAGCTTGATTCTGATTAATCAGCATCTAATTAACTTGTAATTAGCTCGACTTGCTTTTAAAAAGCCTCATTGCCTTCAGATCATCAAGACGCTGTCGGATGGGTCGACGGTGCGTATCAACGTGTACGCCCAGCAGACTCCGGCGATCGTGACGGCGAACTGCGCCCGCGTGGTCACTGCCAATCAACACTCCAGCAACGGCGTCATCCACACCCTCGACCGCGTCATGACGCGCGCCTCCCGCTCCATTGCCGACATCATCGGCAGCGACCCGCAGTTTACCACTCTCAAAAAATGTAATTTATCAGACCTTTTCTGAAGTTTACCAATCTCAAAAATCGTAATTTATCAGAAGTTTTTCTGAAGTTTGCCACTCTCAAAGAACGTAATTAAAGCCATCTTTCTCAAGTATTTACGTCACAGGAATTTGTAGCATTAGCTACTTATGGTGTGGTTCAACTCAATTCCCTGCTTCATATGTAGGTGCGCTTTACACTGTACGTAATATGTGTAGTAAGATGTAGGTAATGGTTTTGATTTTCCGAAAGGAATCTATCTAATTATGCAGGAATTGCAGTTCATCTTATGGTTATGGCGGGTACCTTCTAATATGCTAATATTTGATTAAAAAGAGTATCATTTGCATTCAAAACTTCTTTGAACTTTAGTTTCTATAGCTGTCTAATAATTCAGCCCGTACCAAGGTCGACGATTTTAAAATACAAATGGCATTTTTTTAATCATGTATGTCGAATATAACATGTGACTAAAAAATATACAACATGACACTGCATATCTTAGTCGATGTTACTCTCTCAGTGATGAGCGAGGCTGGGATGCTGCAGACGCTCCGCGACGACGGACAACTGACGCTCTTCGCGCCCACAAACGCGGCGTTCGCTGCCCTTCCTGACGGGGAACTCGATGCTCTCTTTGAGGGCTCTGCGTGCCTGCCCGGTGAGTGCTCTCTTCCTGACGGGGAACTCGATGCTCTCTCTGAGGGCTAAGCGAGCCTGCCCGGTTAGTCTCCTCTTTTTCGATGCCCAGCACGATGCTAGGCATCGTGCTGGTTATATTTACCTTTAAAAATACAGGTAAATATAACTGAAAAATAAACATAAATTTAATATATATATAGACAAAAGTGCATGTATTAATAGTAATTAAAATAGTTCCTTGAGGAATCTCATTTGGCATTCGATATTGATAACATGTTACGTATCAAAAAATGTAATCGAAATCTAGTTTGGAAGGTTCAATTTGGAAAATATATTTTCAGCCGTCCTGAAGAACCATGTATTGCCGAACGTGATCTGCACGGCTGCCATCACTAACCCAGAAGCCAAGACAGTTAACCTGCTGGAGAAGTACCTGAAAATAACCATGCGTGACAGCGGCAAACTCTTCGTCGAAGACGCCCAGATTGTTGCCAAGGATATCATGGCTTCTAATGGTGTAATCCACATCATCGACGCTCCTCTCATGCCTCTTGAAGGTTGGAAACATTACATGTAGTGATGAACATAACTCGGTAAAATATGATTTCATAAATGCCGTTTACACGAACTACATAGATTTGAGCAAATTTCGGGTTTTCTTGCTTTGTTTTCAGGAATTATTTCATAATTACTTATTTTTGTAACCCGCTTTATCTCACCGAAAACGATTCTTTCTTCAGCCAAGCCTGTTCTGGAAGTGTTGGAGAAACAGAACCTTACAAGGTTCCTAGAACTTCTCGAGCTTGCTGAGCTACGGAATGAAATCAATGAACTGAAAGACGTCGTTGTTTTCGCCCCCAGCAACGAAGCCTTCGACAACGTCCGCAGCGAATACCTCGAGGAACTCAAGGTGGGTGGGAGCTAGCGATTATTTTATTCCCAGCATTGCCCTCATAGAAAATGTGCATTGATGTGTGTCTAAGTACAACTTAGCAATAAAATAAGCTTAGGACCGCCCCTCCGGCCTTATGAAACACTTATTTTCGGGCGTTTGAATTAAACACCAGTACAAAAACATCGATATATGTCTTTTCAAGATTATAGGGTTTTACATTTTACAACAATTTCGTTATTGATGCCAGTTTTTGTCGTACAGAACGACGTGGAGCGTCTGCGCGAAGTGCTTCGCTACCACATCACCACTTCACCACTCAACCAACGCGACGTCAGAAACAACCACATCTCCAACACCCAGGCCGGCCACCCCCTCAGATTCAATCTCAACAGCGGGGTGAGTTATTTCTCAGCACTCGAGTCCTGCATGCAGCGGGGTACGCCCTTCATCAATATTATTCAGAAAAAGTTCAGATGCAGCAAAAGAATTTTTTATTTCGTTGAAGGCTCTGAATTATCGTGAGCGCTCTTCACACTTCAAAGAAATCCTATAGAAAACGGAATTGGTTTCGTTAGTTCACTGACTAGAGCAAAATTTAGGGAATAGACACAAATCTTGTGTATCAACTTGGTTGATTGGACCGCTGGTACCAAATTGTATGTAATCACAAAATAATAATAACTATCAAAAGTATTATCTTACTGAATTCGTTTGTTTCAGCCTTCGTTGTTCAGCTTCCTTAGCCCGTCCGCGTCGCGCGTGCGCATGACCGCAGGCTGTGGGCGCGTGACGCTCATGGACTCACGCGCATGCGGCGCGTCGGTGCACGTGGTCGACACGCTCCTCGAGCCCGCCAGGGAAGACGTCCTCGCCGCCCTCCAACGAGATCCTAACTTCTCCATCTTCACTAAAATTGCCAAGGTTTTTTTTTTTTTTGAGAAATAATTTAACATTTGGTGTACCTCATGTCCAATTTAATGCGTTTAAATGGTCAAGGTTTGTGAGGGATAATTAAACATTTGGTGTACCTCATGTTTAGTTTAATACGTTAAAATGGACAAGGTTTGTGAGGGATAATTAAACATTTGGTGTACCTGATGTTTAATGTAATGCGTTGCAATTGCCAAGATTTGGGGAATTACTTGAAGATTTTGTGTGCATCATGTTCAATTTAATGCATGGAAATTGCCAAAAGTCCCAGAGAAATAACTAAATATATGGTATATGTCGTATTCAATTTAATGCCTATGTTTTTATATTCTGATGCGTTACGCGGTTTATTAATCACCGGTCTTATATTGCTGCATAAAATGTATTAAGTATAAACTTGAATTAAAGATTTTCCTTCTACTAATATTTTACATCTTAGTCTTCAACGTTTTTCATTCGAACTTGATAGAATTTGATCAAATCTAGAGTAAGCTTGCGAAGCTATTTTTGCTTAATATCAGCTCATTATTACATTTCCTAATATTCTCCCGCAATTGTTTAATAAGATAAATTTCTGATGTCAGCTCATTATTTGCCTAACTAATAATCTCCCCCAATTATGTAATAAGATATTTTATCTAATGTCAGCGCATTATCAGTTTTTTAATATCTTCCCCAGTATATTTAACGAGCTGTTTTTTCCTCTCAGGAATCGAAGATGGCGAGTGAACTATCAGGACCCGGACCGCTGACGGTGCTGGCTCCGTCGGACCACGTCTTCCGCACCCTGCCGCAGGAGGAGCTGGACAGCTTGCTGGCTGACGAGGAGCTGAAGGAGGAGATCGTCAGGCGACACACTTTGCGGGGTGAGAACTTCACAGGGCAAACTCGTACCGTCGAAAATACAACAAATTTTTTGTGTAATTTTGAAAATGGTTGTAGGTAATTTCACATAGTTTTATTTTTCGATGATCACGAAGCTTGAATAGCGCAATCGATTATTACATCTTAACTTAACTAAAAGCAAATTCCTCGCGTTTGAGAAAACTTCAAAGGTTGGTACAAAAAATGAATAAAGTGCAAATTGGAAGAAGAGGGCGCGATTGTTTAAGAAATGCGCTCTACCTTTGCTTATTCCTCAAAAGCATTGATAACATTTATAAACTAGTTTATTTCCTCCACTTTGTGGTGGAATAGCATTATTCCCACCAGGCAGCATTAATGTATCCTGATATCACCAACATTATTTTCATTTTAAAATGTATTTTTCAGAGCACATGTGCTGCTCGAGCATCCCGTACAACTCGTTCCCATTCAGCAACCACGCACGCACAGCACACGGCGACACCCTGCACCTCCACCAGAGCCCCGGCGGCCTCCTGAAGGCGGGCTCAGCGCGCATCACCAACTGCTCCAGCCCTAAGAGCAACGGCCTCATCCACACCGTCAACAGGTTACATCTCCCACTTATTTATTATTTATTTTTTTCCCCGCTTATTGCTTCTCGTTTGCAACCTTGCTAAACGTTCGGGAATTTTTATTAGCAAATACATCCTCAACTTCCTTCCTCAGCCATTTATCATTTCAAATACACCAATTTTGAAGATGATAATTCGGAATTTTGATAATTTCAACCCGTTATACTTAATAAGTTTTGAGCTTCAGCAAACACCTTCTTATTATTTTAAGAGAATATCCCACCGTATTTTCGCGACAATATTGTAATCTTTAACTGATGAAAAAATGTTAGTTTTTTTAGCGCATTTTCTCATTTATGGAAAAAATGCACTATTGTGCTCGCCTGTCCGTCTGCCTATCTCTCCGTGATTTCACGTTTTCGTCGACGAGAAAATGCGCTCTCTGTCACTCACTGCAGTGAGTACTGAGTTATATTTTTTTAAGTTTGCTGACAATTGTAATCTGACGCAGGTTGTTCGTTGAGCCTCACGTGGCGCGTGAGCGTCCCATCACCGACCGCTGGAACTCGGTGCGCCCTCTGGTGCTGCGCCTGCCGTCCTTCACACACACCATCTTTGGCCACTGATGTCTTCCGATGTCCACCAAAACGTGACCACGCAGGAGCGCCGCAGCAGCAATGTTGCGGTTTAAGGCTGAACGGAAACTTGTAGCGAAGTAAATGTTCGTCAGCTTGGTTTTTGGTTTTGCATGTCATGGCTCCAGTTGTTTACCTGCAAGTAAGACGAGTTTTCCATTTCAAAAGCATACAAAAATACAAACTTTTGACAATATATATATATTTTTTTAATTTCGAACAATGTTTTCTTTCATTCGTTCAAGTTTCAATATTTTTTGTCTCCTTCCATTATTTTCAATGACGTACTTTTTCTCATTAGTATAAGTACGTACTAAAATTTGTAATAAATAATTAGTTCGGGTCCAAATTCCTCTGTTTTTAGCAAACGTGCACATTTGCATTCAAGAGAGTTTGCCGTGTGAACGAACTAACAATATTACAGCGCCGAGGGCCACATATATATTACGATGCAACTTTTAGTTGTAAACAAAATAGAAAGAATATATCTTCACCTTCGAATTTATTATTAAGTTTAATTTAGTATTTAAGTTCATTCAGTTAGATTTTATGAATGCTATTATCTACAGTTGTCATCAAGTTCTATATCTTGTTCTGTTATATTTACTGTCCCAATCCTACGGCATTACTTCCTTGTTTAGATTTTGATGTCATTGATTATTCTTTAATAAAATGCATAGAAATTGATGATCGAGTGGCTATTATCTACCTTACTCAGATCTTGCGTGCAGCGGTTTGATTGAGAAGTAAATTTTTATGTCGAGATTGCGATTCCGGAGCTAATTTTCAGAGTACAATTTGTTATAAATGTTACACCGCGCTTGTCGCGTCTGTGGTCTCGCCTGTCTGTAGGCGAGAGTGAATTTTTCAACAAGGTAACCTGTAATTGACATCAGGCCTGCCTTAGAAAGACAGCCTAATAACACTACTCGTTCAACTTACCGTTTAACTGCCGGCTGATTACATTGGAGTGTGGAGTGTGTTGTAAGTCAAACTTGAAGCGATTCATTAAGAGCTTTAATCCACAAGAACGCAATATTCTGAAACAAGAAAACACTTCTATAGAAAATACAAAGAACGAAATAACTGGATATATTCATACATGAAATGTCACACGTAAAGCGGCAAATTGCTGGATACTTGCAGAAAATGAGAATAGTAGTTAACAATGCAAGAGTCGAGTCAGTTCTGCTGATAGTCACTACTTTTCGATCAAAGTAACTTACTGGCATCCACTACGGTACAGAATAATATGTACATATGAAGACTACCCTAGAAACTTCACGAACGACCGAGTGTGCTGCGTCTCTTCCATCTAGGCATTAATAATTCAATGAGCGCTCACCTCATCCTACTATTATCTAATCGGGTGTTTCGTGTATTCAATACTCGTGCAGATTCGGTCGTTGCATGAATAATTTCGAAGCTCAGATAGCTATATCAGTCTGGGTATACGAAACAATACAACGAATGTGCACATGCAGCTATTAAACAGCGGAGTGCGTCGGTGATGGTCCGCAGCGTGGCCGGTCACGATGTATTTTAAGACTCCTCGTCTGTTGGCACGCGCTTCGTCTTGCTGCAGACAAGACGCGTCATCGAGCGTGTAAACAAGTAAATCTATGACATGCGATGATTGCAAATTCTATTCTTGTTCCTAGTGATAAAATTGCCATCATTACATGGGAAAGGTTCTTAATAACCAACCAAATTGCTTGAATTCGAAACAAGAACCAACACCAGGGGCCACAGCTGCAAACTAAGAAAAACTGCGGTGCAGCTCATCCACGCGACAACATTTCTTCTCGCTTCGAGTCAACGACATGTGGAACAGCCTCCCTGAAGATATTATAATAGAATAGAAGTGTCGGCGTTGAAGAAATAGGCCCATGACCTGTTGCCGATTCTTGAACTTTTCGTGACTTGATTCACAAGGGATCCGGCCTTTGGAACCCGATCTTTCCATAGCTGACGATTGATTGAGATAGCTGCTGGACTTATTGCCTGGTCCGTAATTTGCTAGGCATTTTAAGACTGAACATATGCTCCTGCATAGCTTCGTCTAGTCTGTTTTTGAAGATGTTCATACTCGGAGCGTCAACGATGCTATCAGGGAGGAGCTTCAACGATGCTATCAGGGAGGCTGTTATTGTTGACGCTCTGAGTATGAACGCGTTCAAGAACAGACTAGACAATGTCATGCATGAGCAAATGTTTAATCTTGAAATGCCTAGTACGTAGTACCCTACGGAATAACAGAAAGTCGAGAAATGATTTCAAACCACCGTCCGTTGAAAAGAGTTGATCAAAAATCCAGACTTTTTACATCTGTGAAATAGTCAAGAAAAGTTCAAGATTCGGCGATAGTCCTAGCCAGACCTATATTTCAACACCAAAGATACTATACTTCTATGCTAGATGCACACAGTCGAATTATAAAAGGCTTGTTCGGTTTCTTTGAAATGACGGAATATGCAAGCAATATCTACCAACTATAATCATCTATGTGAATTTTTATTTGGTTGACCCTTTTCACTACAACACGATAGTCTGTCAATAGATCACGTCTTGTAATAAGAACTCCTTGCACAGGAATACAATTTCTGATAAATCTAAAATCACAATTTGTAGAAGATTGTACCTCATGCATTAGTTGAATGCAAACGGTACTTACAGATATTTACGTTGATCAGTAGCTCCGGTCTTGCCACGTGTAAGAAAAATCGCGGAGATATAGATAAATAACGAGACGTCGGGCGAATTCTCAAGCCGTGTTCTCGCCCATGCCCAAAGTTTCTCGAACGTTTGCGGTCCTCGCTTGAGGGAGGGTGAGAGCAGCGGTACAGTGAGGTATAAGCTCAGGTCGGGTGCCAACTCCACAGCAGTGTCCAATCAAGGCTTGCCAAGAAAACACAGATTGAGCTTCCTGCTTTCGTGTTATTAGAATTCGTTCAAAGTAATCGCAAGCAACCGGATCTTGTTTTGAACTGTTTCAGGTAACGATCACAAACATTTATTTTTTGCCTGTCATGCTGATTTCTTGGCGTGTATTGTGAAGGGTAATAAAGAAAGTAAAAATTACTATATTTCAAACCAAAAATTATTACATAAGAAAATGACTAATAAGTTTCCTATAGCATTCATAGCTAAACTATCTCCAACATGATACAAAATAATTTCAGAGAATATGTCAGTTTGTTTCACATGTTTAACTTCGATGCTTCGACCCACAGCCTTGGAGCTCCTCTATGTAAGAGGTGTTTCTATGAGAGGTTTCACCAAGATAGGGTTGATGAAATCATAAGAAACCTTTTCACAAACCATTGATATCGTTGCTTATTCATATACTAAGATTTTTGCGCAGTACCGGAGAAAATTTACATTTTGCACTCATGAGAAAATCGATGACTTTATCCAACAATCCAAAATCGAATAATAACTTTTAACCCTGTAAAAACAGATTCTCCCGATCATTCATGGGCACCATTTCTTTATGAATGAATCTTTGGAGCCTGAATGAATCTTTGGAGCCACGCCAATGCATTTAATTACTCCAACTTAATCGGTCCATAGTTGTTTTCTCACACCAATGTGTCAATGGATGTCCCAAAAGAGTATTCGCTGCTGGCAACGCAAAGCATGCGTGCCAACAACGGTCACGTTTAGAACGATAACAAAGAGTAAAGAGATATTTGCCTAATACTTCCAATGTTACTGAAAAATTAAATAGACAGCGATGGTATGTCAACTCATATAACCCAGTCTCGCCGCATTCCCAAGTATACTATTGATATTTTACTTAAAATATGGAATAAACTATTCACATGAATTAACAATGCACCATGGAAATTAAGTACCATTACTAACCACTAGAGAAATCAATTTCTACGATAAACTGGCTAAATCTTTCAAAACCGTCCCAATAAAATGGCGGAAGATAACTCTGATTTCGACCGTTGTGCAGAATGTTCGCCGGGGCAGCAGACGCAGGGTCAACGGATGACCCGAAAGGGCCATGCGCAGGGTGCCAGCAGGAGGCTTCCCAGCGATGCGCTAACTGCAGGCAGGTTTACTACTGCAGAAGGGAGTGTCAACGAGGGCATTGGAAGGATCACAAGAACGACTGCAAACCTTTTAAGGTATTTAAAATAATATTAAGAAACAATATATATATCTATTCACTTGGATTTTATTGCGTGACACTGGCGAAAGCTATATATTTTCGTCGAATCTGATTCATTTGACCGACTCCACACGTGAAATTAAGTGCATAGCTCGAAAATAATCTCAGCTATAACGGTACAAGTTGCGCTTTTGTTGAGATTAATAAGTGTCAAAACAGTTCCAAATTATAAGATTGTCATTTCGGCGAAAGATAACTAAGTCGTGCAAAAGATAATTAGGTAGTCAAAAGATAATCAGACAGGCAAAAGATAATCAGAAATGTAAAAGATAATGAGACAGGCAAAAGATAATGAGATAGGCAAAGATAATGAGGTCAGACTTGCCACTGTGTGACGTGACCGAGAAATCGACGAGTCTCGCCATCGTCACATCAGCGATGGTATCTATACTACCGTGTTTGCTCGAGAATAGCTATCAAACATTTCATTTATGGATGAAAATCCCTTCCCTGACGGCAGAACAAGCTAATTTTAGACGCATATGTTTAACATGGTGCAACAGCACCGAAAGAGAGTACAAAGACAAACATTCTCTAAAAATTACTGTTAAATGAATTGGCTGAATTTAGAAAATGCGTACACCGGACAAATATGATGATTAATTAGTGATTTCTTTTGCGTAATGGATTTTACTTCAAGAAACGACTATTTTTATTCATCATAATTTAAGTAGACGTTCATGCGAGCTATCTTGCTCGCCGGAGAGCTGTGAACAGCACTTGTATATGATCATAATCTAGCATTCATTCGATTTTTTCACTACTTAAGTAAAGAAAGAAAAAAATTGAAATTATTTTGAAGATTGATTGATATTTAGCAGTCATTTCACTAAAGAATTTTTTTCAGTAAAATCTGTTTACTGCTTACTGTTTACGCTACTGTACGTTACTGCTTACTGTTTACGTTACTGCTTACTGGTTACGCTACTGTACGTTAATGCTTACTGTTTACGTTACTGCACGTTACTGCTTACTGTTTACGTTACTGTACGTTACTGCTTTCTGTTTACGCTACTGTACGTTGCTGCTTATTGTTTACGTTACTGTACGTTACTGCTTACTGTTTACGTTACTGTACGTTACTGCTTACTGTTTCCGTTACTGTACGTTACTGCTTACTGTTTCCGTTACTGTACGGTTACTGCTTACTGTTTACTCTACTGTACATTGCTGCTCACTGTTTACGTTACTGTAACGTGCGTTACTGCACGTTACTGCTTACTTTACTGTCTACTGTTTACATTACTGTCTACTGTTTACGTTAGTGCTTACGTTACTGTCTACTGTTTACGTTACTCTCTACTGTTTACGTTACTGCTTACTGTTCACGGTACTTTTTTTTCTGTTTACGTTACTGTTCACCAATAAACGTTGCAGGAGACTCACGAACAGTTGAGCTTCGCCTGCGTTACGAATAATTCATGAACAAAAAGCTGATGCCTTCTTATGTTTGGCGATGGTTCAATGATGGATCTTTACTAAGAAATAGCACTGATAAGTTTTAATACTATAACAGAAAAAAAATAGAAAATGAATGAAACATAGAGTGTGGAGTTGCTTCTAAAATTGCTTCCTTTTTATTTGACAATGCATTTATTTTCAAGAAAATATATAATTTTCGAAATAAATGTAACAAGATAAACTATCTGAATTGAAAACTTTGGGAAGCAATACTAAGGCATTGGTATCGCCAGACAAACAACTATATTTGTTTCATTAGGTGGAGAAGAACTCCACTCTTGGACGCTACCTCGTGGCGACTCGAGACTTCAAAGCCGGCGACGTCATCATGAAAGAAGAGCCTATAGTGGTAGGGCCGAAGCAGCTAACGGAGCCCGTGTGTCTTGGTTGCTACAAGAGGGTGGACGGGTCATACAGGTAATTTAGTAGTGATCAACACGCATATAATCAAGTTGTACATACTATATTTCCGAAACACTAAGGTCAAACGTATTTCAAGTCATTGGTGCAGAAGTGAGTTGAGAATTTGACTTCCTACGTACTACCAAGATAGACAAATCTAGTCAAAAACATGTCATTGCAAAAGTTGAATGACGTCATTGGCATTCCTTTGTGTGGCAGGTGCCGCCATTGCACGTGGCCCATGTGCGGACCAGCATGCGAGGAAGCTCCAGCTCACAAGCCCGAGTGTACCGTGGGCAAAGTCATGGGCTCACCTATTGAAATACAAGACTTCAATGAAGTGAACCACTTCTATGAGGTGGTCACTCCGTTACGGTAAGCTCTGCTCATTACTAAGCTTTGTGGTTAACACGACTGTAATTTTGCCTAACTCTTCAAGCTATATGTAGTAAAGAAAATATGATAACATTAAAAATTGTTTCGGTAGACTAGTCAAGTTAGTCCACGGCAATTAAATTAACTGCAATGTTATTATTTCCACTATTCAACTAGATGTATTATCTTCTATTTGACAGGTGTCTTTTACTGAAGAAGAAATCGCCGAAGAAGTATGAAGAGCTTATGGCCTTAGAAAGTCACTTTAATGATCGAAAAGGAACACATATCTACACTGAGAATCAAAAGAGAGTTGTTAACATGCTTCGCAATTATTTTATGCTGGTAGATTTCCCACCTGAAGATCTTGACGCCAGCGAAGCATCCATTCATAACATGACTGGAATCATCGACACAAACGCTGTTGATATCCCCTTACCTGAATCAGAGATAGTGGGCATCTACCCCACTTATTCCATGTTGGAACACTCGTGCACACCCAACACAAAGTATCGAGTGTCTTCAACGTATCAGTTAACTCTTAAAGCTGCAGTAGACATAAAAGAAGGCGAACATCTCAGCACAATTTACACACACATTTTGTGGGGCACGGCTGCTCGGCGAGATCTCCTCAAGTCCACTCGTTTCTTCATGTGCACATGTCGCCGGTGCGCCGACCCTACAGAGTTGGGCACCAACTTTTCAGCGTTGAGGTGCAACAAATGTCCGCTGGGTTTCCTGATGTCAGCTGCACCATTAGATCCACTTGCTGATTGGATATGCACCTCGTGCAACGCAACAATGACGGCTGACGAAGCGAACGATATAACTTTGCAGCTCGGAGAAGAAGTTGAGCAGACCTTAGAGAAAGGAAACGCCAAAGACATCGAAAATCTGATTGAAAAAAGTTCGTCCACAGTGGTACATCCCAATCATTTCCATTTATTCGCAGCTAGACATTCTCTTCTGCAGATGCTCGGCAGGGAAGCTTCAGGCTTGAACGAAGATGTCGTCAAAAAGAAGGAGGAATTATGTCGCGAGTTCTTGAAAACTTGCACCGCCATTGATCCTGGTATGTGCAAACTGGCTTCGTATGTCGGTGTGGCTCTATATGAATATCACCTCGCAGTGCTTGCTAGGACCAGACTTGGACCAACGGACACATTAGTGGACAAAGTGGCTCTGAAGACGGACCTGGATACCGCCAAAGCTCTCCTACAACAGTGTATCAAAGTTCTCCAGGAAGAACTACCAGAATCACCTGAAGGCCAGCTAAGGCTTTTGGCTGAACAAAACTTGATGGAACTGAATTTGTGGGAATCTCCCAGCGTTTGAATAATCCAAGATTCTGGGCAGTAGTGAAGATTATAGTGTTTGAATCTTCGACCATGAAACGCGTGTTGGTTATTGAGAAGTCTAGATCATTTTGATGGACTAGCCTCTATCAAAGACGTCGAAAGGTTGCAAGACACACGAATTAAAACAAATTTGAGATAAGAACAGGAAACTTCCTTATATACATCACTTCTAATCAGTATCACGGACCACATGAAAGTGGACCATTCATGATGCATGTGGTATGGAATAAATGGAAGAAATGTCAAATTAGAAAAATTTAATAAACTAAGAACACACGGAATGAACGATAATGTCACTTCAATGGGACAAGAATGTGAGAAAGAGTCATAAATGCAATAAAATTCATAACATTATACTGCTTATGATATTTTCATCCTTTTTTTTTTTTTGTTCCAACGCATAACAGCTCTTGAATACTTTGATGCATCAATTAATCAAGATATAAATACGTACAATCAAATAGAGTTATTCCCAGAATATTTCAGTATACTACGTATAACAAAGGAAATAACACTACTGCCATATATTAACTATTTTCACTATCTGAATTTGCATTACTTAATTAATAGATTTGTACGCATTCGATGGTCGTCTTATTTGGCGCGTTATTTTGAATTATAATAAAGACGCAAAACGTACGTTATTTTCAGTTATAATAATGGTGCAAAACGTACGTTATTTTCAGTTATAATAAAAGTGCAAAAAGTACCTCATTTTCAGTCATAATAACAGCGAAAAACGTACCTTTTTTCCGTTATACTAAAAGCGCAAAACGTACGTTATTTTCAGTTATAATAAAGGTGCGAAATTTCTTTATTTTCAGTTATAGTAAAGGTGCAAAACCTACGTTATTTTCAATTATAATAAAAGCGCAAAACGTAACAATTTAATGCGTCAGTACGATTATTGACCGATGGGACGGATCATCCAATGTTTCATCTACACTTACAAACAATCACATTAAACGCTAACTGCCGCGCAAAGTTTACCTTAATGAGTAAATTTGTATGCGTCAAATGAAATGTTTAATACGAAACAGTCATAGTTACAATTAATTTAAAAACACAAGTGCAAACACAATAACAATACCGTATATTGAAATACTGAAACGTATATACCGTATCGTACCGTACCGTATACCGTACCGTATATACCGTACCGTATATACGTATTGAAACGTATATACCGTATCGTTGAAATGAAATTTCCTAAAGATACCAGAGCAGGAATGTAAAGTCATATCACCACGCACCTGCCAGAACACTAGTAAATAGTACCATTACTAATACTAGTTTAACAATTAAACTGGCCCAAATGGCACGAACCTAAAATGCCACTTATAACAATGCATTCAAATATCATGCTTCTGACATCCATGTTCCTCCCAAAGGACAACATGGATATCAATATATATACATGTTATCCATATCCATGATATATATCCAATATATATATCCATGTATCAATATATATATAGTACAACAAAATTTATGAAGGATATAAATATTGTTCCGAAAAATTCATTGCGTTTAGCATGTGATGATGGAGTTACACATCACCTACGCAGAGCACGTCGTAAGGCACGAGAAGGATTCTTTATACACAAGTCCTACGAGTATCAAAAATAGGATAAGTAACAACCGCGAAACGTCTTTCAAAAAAATGTCCGTGTGAATTAATGCCTATTTATTAGACTAGGGTAACATTCATACAAACATTACGTCTCCCACAAGGCACACTTTAGGTACAGATTGGAAATTCAAATTTTTCTCATTTAAACTTCTTATATATAGATTACAATAATTGTAACACTAAACTTTTTCAGTTTAAACCGTTCCTAAATAATTCGGCATCCTTAATACTCAAAAGTTCACGAAATACATAAAAAAAAGAAACAGCACACGAAATTAGGAAGGCACACGTGTCACTATCACACAAGCATATCGTAATAACTCGGTAATATATACCGATTACTAAATCATCGATATATATAAGGCCTCATTAAATAGAAACATTATGGAACGGAACATCAACTTCCTAACCTATGTAAGCAAAAATTATTCAAGTGTTTAGAAATACTGAGGATAAATAAGAAAACTGCCCTTATGAGTGGCAACAGCGAATAATGTAAGATAAACTTTACCGTATCGCTAAATATATCCCATATTCACGGGCAGCTTAAGAAACAAGTAGGTATATTTCTTGTCTCCTATGATACGATAATGTTAATGGCCGTTTTATAGTGGCATTTTTGCTTAAACAACATAAGGGACTTATTTTAAATAATTATACATTTGATTATTTAATTAATGCGTCTCACGGTTTTAGAAGATTTTTAGCTGATTTTGCCAAACAAACATACATATATCAAGCACGAATAAACTCAACCCATAGCAGCACAGGGCTCTTGTTAAGGAGCTCAGCAGGTTAAATGTTCAACACTTTATGCAATTAATCATCCAATCTCTAGGTGATATTAATCATCACTCTCTCGGTGCCTTTTAATAATCTACGATTGGAATCGTGAAAATGCAGGACAGCAAGAATCTAGGATAGATCGAACCAAAAAACACTATTACATACGTTTCACAGTTTTTCCCAGTTTTGCGGATAAAAGTACTATCAAATAACTGCTAAATATGCATAAAAATCGAAATAATATATAATAATACAAACCGGTACTCACTTTCAATGCCAAGCACACATTTGATATTGACTTCAATCTTTACACAGCTCATAGAAAATATTAAACGATCCTTCAACAGGTCATGAAAAATATCAAACGATCCTTCAACAGCTCATGAAAAATATCAAACGATACTTCAACAGCTCTTGAAAAATATCAAACGATCCTTCAACAGGTCATGAAAAATATCAAACGATCCTTTAACAGCTCATGAAAAATATCAAACGATACTTCAACAGCTCTTGAAAAATATCAAACGATCCTTCAACAGTAAAATATCAAACGATACTTCAACAGCTCATGAAAAATATCAAACGATACTTCAACAGCTCATGGCATATATCAAACGACCCTTCAACAGCTCATGGAACATATCGAACGGCCCTGGGTTCACCTGCTAGTCAACCCATGACATAAAGACGAGACTAACTGTTCGTCTTTTGTTTCTCTTAAGCTACAGATCACAGAGTTGAACTAATCACAGCGAAGTGGTTGTCTAATTCTCACTTCAGCTACTGTCTCGTCAAGAGATCGTCAATAAAGGCGGAGGAATTGGGGAATGTTTCCCTCTGCGCAGGATGGATCAGGATGGACTGGAAACGCGTGGCATGCTTAAGTAGAAAAGGTGGAGCGTAAAAAACTTCATCAGGTGGAACCAACTTCGTGTTGTGCGACCCGTCGAACCATCTGGGAATGAATTTCAATATCACTATAATTATTATTCTTCGGCTGACATAAACTAAGGTACCCATAAAATTGTTAATTACTAAACAGCTTTTAGATCAAAATTTACAGACTAAGAACTGGATGGTAATTTCAACAAATATCTCACAGTTCACGCACCCGCCATATTTGATGAGGTCGGCAAGGTAGGCGAGGTCATGTTTCTCGGGGTAGTCCCCCCACCGAGGCTTGTCACCAGCCTGGGCCGAGTCCAGCTTTAGCACTATCCCCTCGGGGCTGTAAATGAACGAAATGTTCAAAATGCACAGTAAAATATTAAAAATCGAAAAAACTTTACATGTGAATAACTTTAAAGGGAAGCCATAAACGACAAGCTTTCTTCAAGACTAAATAACAAAAATTTATTTTTCAGTAAATAATTTAAATAATTTCAATAATTAATATAAGTAATAAAAATCAATGAAATCCTTAAAGTCGACAATTAAAACATCTCGACCGTTATAATTCAGGGACACCCTAGAGATGTAAGAATTAAAGCCGTGAATCCAACGATTGGCGACATTAGTTTATGCTGTTTAGCTAACCTGAAGCACCAAGAGCAGTGCCAGCCGCAGTAATGGTCCACTCCTCCAGCCGTCCACAAATTCACCAGCCCTGGATACTGCCTGTTATACGCAGCAAGAAGCTCAGATTTTGCGTTCGTTAATCTGCCGCGAATCATAAATGGATCATTTTCAAGCACCTTCGTAACGAGTCCCATCGTGGCCACGGCGCTGACAGTGGTGGTGAGTTCTTTCCTGTTATTCAAAAGCCGCGTTACGGCATTTTCAGCAGCCAAGTTTTTGAAGAAGAAACCGTAAATGGACCATCTTAAGGCCAGGGCCACGGGCTCTGTGTATCCGTCGTAGAGCTTGAGGAACATCACCACTTCTCTTGAGGGCATTTCGTCAGCGTCGTTCAAGATGAAAAGATCGTCATCGCGGATTCCAGATATCCGAGGGATGCCCATTTTGCCCATGTAGACCCTCAAATATTGATCAGCGTACCAGTTGTCTGTCTTACCGCGCGTGGGAAAGAAACCTACAAAAACATGTAAAATTTGGTGATGAAATTCCCGCAAAAATCCATCTTCTAACTTTTGCTTGATGTACAGTTTCTTAGGATCCCCGTGAGCAGAATAATTCGACTCAGCTAGCAGAAATAGATCGACGGCGCCAGCCAGATCGTTGACCCGAGCTTCGAGTAAAGCGACTTCGTTGAGAAGTGGCAGCCCGTTAATGACCCTCCTCGGTACCTGTCTTCTTTTAAGGTTGTCATGGTTGTTTGTTTGGCCGTAAGGGCTGTTCCAAATGGCATCTGGAAGACCACAATCAGCGCCGTAATATCTTTGCTTGCATAAACAAGAGCTGGCGTTAACTATCGTTTTCATTTTTTCCAGATCTGTTCCTTCACCATAGCATATCAGTTTGGGAGACATCGTAACGAAGTACTGGTTGTTATCGTCTTTCAAAGTGTAGGTTTGTTCATTGTTGAATATCATTTTGCTTCTATTTTCTAGATGGAAGTCGGTAGTGTTTTCTGATACGGACGCTGGCGCTGCGCTCGGCTCCCTGTTCTTATTTGCAAGTTTATCCTCGTCAGCCATGTGCCGTGCTGGCAAGTTGTTTTTGCTGGTTACATCAACGAGAGTTAAAGTTGACATCAAATCCAGCTTGTGTGAACCAGTGTCACCTTCTGAAGCTGTTTTATATGTGGATGATTTGTGATCATATTCTTTCTCATTTGAATCATGGTCAAGTTGGTCAACTCTTGAGGCGTCGAAAGCTACTAATGGAGAATTACGTTGTAATTTTTCGATAACTTCAGGCAGGTAATGCTCGCCGTAGAGATGAAAGAACAACAGCCCCAGCAACACCTAGAATAGTGGCATGATTGACATAAGAATTCAGACAACAGAGAACAAAATTTCGATAAAATTTTTTGGACCGGTAATCTGGGTAACGAATTCTGACTGGACGTAGTACGTACGGTACCGTAGTAAAAAATCATATCAATTTTTGTGATCCTAAAAAATGACACTCAGATTAATAATTTGATCACAAAAAAAAATTCGTGGTAACAAGTTGAAACACGAGTTGTACGGTACTTGATTTCATAACATTTTTCATGCAGGAATCACCAAGTTTAATGCGAATAGGCTTATATTTACAGGGTGCTCAAGATGAATCAACATTAATATATATATTCTGATATCAAATTTTCATTCATTGTTTGATAATTTTATTTTACAATATTGAATTACTTATTGCGTCCTGATGTCAGTTTGTATTAACAGGTTATTTTTCTAAATCAGGCCGATTGCCTAACTACAATATTGTGAGAAACATGAAATATATTTTATTTACACCAATAACAATTTTATGCGTCAGTCATTCAGTGAAAAAAGACTTCATTCGACGTTTTGGACTAGACTTCAACTAATTTAAATTTTCAGTTTTAATTAATTAATTAATTAACCCGACTTATTACAGCTGAAATGCACTGACTCATGCTGTATATTATTAATTTATGATTAGAAATGTTAGCAGTCATCTAAAAGTAGCTTGTACGTCTTACGTACGTTTCACGACCTAGGTATATATTTGTTGGTACTATTTAATGGTAATGCAACTAATTTTACTTTTATTGTTGCATTTCACAATTAACAATCCGCATGAAAATCAAAATGCGGAAACGGAAACATCGCCATTAATCTAAACCGGATAAATTTACATACGACGGATAAATTACACCCTCTTCTGTAATTATCCGAAGATTAAGCTTTCATCTTGTCATATATTTCGGTTTTCTCCAATCAACAGAAAATAGAAAACGAGAAAATCAAAGGAAGCGGTAGAATGATTGTCTGCTCAGATATACCGTTGCTTTTGTAGCGGAATGCAATTTAGAAATGCGAGACATTGTCAAGACGCATAGCATAGCAAATAGCCAATTGTCCAAACATAAGTCAGACAATAAAAAAAGCGTATTGATCAAGTGCAAGGCAGAATGCAAATGAAAAGATTTCCGGGATTAATCAGCCCATTAACATGGTAATAAACGATGCTTCAAGCATGATTTGAACCGAAGAAGATTACTTCGTTGCTTGAATGTCACCGTGACTTCTGTTAAGGTGACTGGAGTGTACACATAGCGAGAGGACAATGCATTAGGATCAGCATGAGGAAAATACATTGAATAGAAAGAACTGAAGAGAACGAATACAATAAAGATGTCGGGAATGGAAGCAGAAAAAAAATTCGGGCAGTACCTGCTTTGTGATAAATTGCATGCTCTTTAAATTGGGTAAGTAAGATGATGCAAATGCAGAAAATAGTGAAACATGTACTCTTTCTTGGTCAGAGGAATTAAGTCAGAGATTGAAGTTGAAAGTTTGTGTTTCTAAAGTTTGCAAGATTGAGCAATCGTCAGCAATTGGGATGTCAAACTTTTGTGGTTTACGCAAAGGCCATATACTATTAGCCCTTAGTCCATTTATTATTTCTTATTTCGTCGTCAATATATGATGACTGATTTTTCTTTATAGTGTATAGAACAGAAACAACCGAGGTAAGAATTCTGATCAACTCAATATAGATTTAGACATAATTGTGGATTTATGCAAGAACGCATTTAAACTTTTAGAACTGTCATGCAATTTATTGGAAAGGGAAGCAATATGGAACAAGAATATAATTCAAACTTTCATCGTGCAAAATTACAAGCCATTAGCCGTGAACTGTTCAAGTTTTGAATGAGGAGACAGAATCGTTGATCACTTGAAAAGTTCTTGTACAACAAAAATGAATCGAAACCTTGCAGAAAGACTTTTGCTTCCGATGAACGCTTAAAGTTCCCATAATCAAAAATATCTGAGTACCTCGGTGACCATGTAACGATGTCGTACTATTCAAATGATGAATATTAATGATAGTGATGTTTATATTAAGTTGTTTTTCTGAACATCAAGAAACTTTACTTAATTTGATGGAGGCACCTTTCAATAAATTTCATAAACTGATTGATACATAATGAGGATTTAAATAAATGCTAAATATACGAATATATAAAACTGTGTTGAGCAATCAATTTTATCAAATTGAACCGCATTAAAATTTCGTACAGTATATCCATATATGCATCAGTTATCATATGGCAAGGTACTTTGGAGAGAATAAAATTTTTTCTGATAACCTAGCGATCCAAAGCTCTATTAATTAAAGTAAAACCATTAATCAGGAAGAGGTTTTCATTACAAACACATCAACAGATAACACAATACAATAAATATTTTCAGTTGAATTAAAAAAGTAGATCACTCATTTATGATTATTACAACAAGAGGCCATTGAATAAAATAGTTCGATCATTAAAAATACAAAGTCTCACATTTAAAAGGCTTTTAGTATACTTTCAGGAACATGATGAGTTCAGAGAACTATAGAACATAAGTTACAATTATTTCATTGATTCACCCTAATTGAGAAAGATATCCTGAAACATCCACCTTAACTGGACACATCGACAGGAATGAAATTTTGGACAACAAAATAAATCCGATCAACTTTAAACGAAGATACGTCTTTTCAAAGTAGATGAAAGATAATGCGGCTTTGTAATTGTAACTACACTAACTTGGTCAACAAATACTTATTAAAAGTATGAATTTGCTTGTAGCATCACCGTCGCGCACCAAGATATACTTCTCACCTGCACAACGACGAAGATGACGAGTTCTCTTCGAGGACATCCTCGTCTGAAGCGACCGATTACCGCAAGTGGGCTCATTGAATCTGCCCACTTGTGTTGATACTAAATGAAGCACTGAACTGACGAGCTTTAGTTCAAGCATCGGCTTCTGTTCATCCTGACACCATTGCTCTGAGAAGTCAAAATGAACATCAGCAAATAAAATGATTCAAAATTCAGAGAAAATTATGGATTTTAACTTCAAATGGTCGAAAAATTTGTGACTATTTTTTGTTTCCCCGACATGTCGGAAATAAACACTAGGATTTAGTCAAATATGTGTTGCAAGAATGATCACACACTCGCATTGTCTCGCATAAAAATTTATTCGTAAAAATCTCAATCACTTTTTAAATAGAGAGGCAATTCCATCCCTTTTAGTTTGAGGTGCAGCTCAATAAAATATGCATCTTTTATAAGGAAAAATCATTGCTATAAAAAATGTAATATGTAATTATAAAAAAAACGTTTCCGCCTCCATTTGAGGCATTACCGGTACCGCAATCGCTAACGTCGCGATTATCATTCGACTGAGGTAAAATCGTGATCATATACAAGTCAGGCGTCCATATAACGACAATCCACTCCCTTCGATGGCGAAGAAGTAACTTCCTTCCATCGAGAACGACAAATTCGTCTATAGATATCCACGCTAGTTGACAATTGTCCATCGTTGTACATTAACTGACGTACCTATTATAAGCGGAGCATACAAATGACTGTTAGAAAATGTTTCGAAGATTGAAATAAACATATTTAGCAGTCATATATATCGCGTCTACGCCATCGATACCGAGCTTAAGAGGAATATATGGAAGACTATTTTCAAAACTGCGTCACTCGAGGCTTCTACCCCAATCGAGTGACTAAAATCGATCACTTTCCGCATGAATTTGCCTGGAGTCCCTGTGATAGGAAAGTATGTGTTTCTGCATAATTTTTCTACCTATAAAACTGTTAAAAAAGATAAGTTCAATGAGATCGTCACATACGTTATGCAGCCGCATAAGGCGTCACAGAAATCAAGTAACCGATGCGTGACAACGCGTACTCTGTCGGTCTTAAGAGTGTAGTAGACCGAGAAGCATTAATAGGCCCCAGAAGAAAATGCAGTGTCTTGATGACAAAGGCTGTCCGCTTATAGGCATGATCCATCTCATTTTAAGACAAGGACATTTATTCAGTCATGATGATACTTAAACTAAAACAGACCTTGTTACTGTTAAAATTTAGTAGCGCACAACAATAATGCATAAACTAAGGCAAATAAAGTAAAACAACACAATAATTAACTCAAACTAACAGGACAGTTTCTTGTAACTTCACGTTCCCGACAAAGTGCCGGCACCCACACCACCACGAGCTACTCGTAAGCTACAATAAAATTGTAATATACGATAAGATAAGTCATATCGTGTCTCGATAAGATAAATCATGTCGTGTCCTTAGTTCGAAGACAGTAGAATTGAAAGGCATACGACAACTAATAGGTGAAAAAAAAAAATGTTGGTAATGAATTAGTTCACATCAGACAGAATTTGTAGATTGAATCAAGTGGATAGCTATGTAATCTCATGTGATCTCCTGTATGCTTTTGATCAATGTTAGATTATCATAAATCGCTATGAATAAGAATATCGAGAAAATACTGTACAGATGAGAACCTGCACGAAGATGACGAGGCGGAATTGAACCGTTATACGCAGCACAATTGCGGTCCCTAAATCGTTCGAGCAGCTTTACCTGAGTGGAAGAGTTACATTATAGGTCAGTGGAACTCAATAGAACATCGTTCATTTGTGTAGGGACAATGAAGTAATTATCTATAGAAATTGGATCAGGCAAGCGTTGTGTGATTGTGTTGTAAACGGTGTAAAGGAGCTATATAGTGGACGGCACAATGAAAGTAAGGAGATGGCTGATATATAGTAAAGCATAAGTTGCATAACACACGTTGTCTACGAACAAATTAATCATCATAAATGTTATTCCGAACAAAAAACGTGATAACTGAATATTAAATTTTTACATGTATATTTTAGTCTAATATCTACACAAATATTCTCGTTTTTCTATGGAGCTCACCACGCTTGTATTTATCTGACTGAGTACGTAAATTTAACAGGATCCCGTAACAGCAAAGGAGGGATGTCGTTTGCGCAAATCACTGTTTATTGATATTTCGAGTGATCAGGTCGTATGAAAGGTTACTCCTGTCATCGCAGCATCATATTGATACGTCTGCATTCTTCAAATGTTATCTCAAATAACACTAGCCTCAAGTAACAACAAGGTCCAGAGAGTCGTTTTGGGGGCATGTACGCTCGTTTGCTTGCTCGCGTGTTTACTTTACGTTTCTGAAATTTCGACCTGGCATAGTTTACAATTTTTGGACTCTCAGCACTCGCCTTTTTCTGAAACTTTTTATTTCACCAATCTTGAACCTGCTGCAAGTCCTGATATTTTTTACACTGACGAATCAGTTACCTATAGTTAGAAAAATCTGTTGGGAGCTCCACCGGCAACTAGCTACAAGTGGAATTAGACAAGCCGGCAGCTAAAAATAAAATGAAAGCTAGAAATTTATTTGGTTGAAGCCCGAAGGTGTGTTTTTACCTGAATAGAACTGTAGAGAACTTCGTTCGAAATTATTACGTGATGCCAAACATTTATTTATAAGGTATATTAAACCAGGTTAATAAACACAACTGATTCAGCCTATGTAAATAAGTAGACGATCAAGAATTTTTCAATAAATGATAAATGGCATCTCGTGCAAGGCGGCATTAATAAAAGCACTACACAAGAGTACTTGAATTGATTCTTCGCATGAAATTCTGGTCAGGCGCTGACATGCAAGGTTCCTAGCCCAGTAATGTATACAGCTTCTGAATTTAGGGGAGCTCGAGTTGCGCAAGTACAATTTTAAGATTCTAGTCAATGCAAGCCTTCGAGATAACTTCCATAAGCCATGCTCCTCCTCAGTCGATCGTTGGTAAACCTGATCATGTCGTGCTCTGATGAGTTTGATCTGAAATTTACCCAATTTCTCCAATTATCTACCGCTTACGAACGTACCCCCTTCTGTCGAAATTATATTTTCTAGGTTATTTTATTCTTTAGTAGCCAAACCCAACTCAGTCAGTTACGGTATATCTCACGGTACCCGTAGAATGTAGACTAGCCGTTAGTATATTATACACGTAATAATTCTGTGAAAACTTTCGCAACACTTTATAGTAGGCATAACTGAGTCGGCGACACGTTGTGTGCTGATGCAGCTTTTAGGTAAGAAAATTTAATTCTATGAGCAATAAAACAAATGCAGTAACAATAATTGAATCGTGCACTGTTAGAAAAATGACCGTTAACGGTATTACCGGCGTTTCAGTGGCCGGTCAGCACGTGAAAAGAAACACCGTTTCACCGTTTTTATTCCAATTTAACACCAGAAATCCGTAAAACATCTGATACAAACGGCGAAACAGTTTATTTTCACGGGGCGACCGGCCACTAGGATGCCGGTGGGACCGTTTTTTCACCGTTTTTTCTAACAGTGATGCTACCAACGATTATACTGCACTAGCCACTAGCACTAACATAAGATGAATTTCATTTAAAATATAATTGTTCACTAAACACAAATTACGGTAACCAATATTGAATTATAGTGACTACTGACCACTCTTGATCGCATTACAGTGACGACAGTTTAATAAAATAAACGGCGGTAGATATAAATGTATCAAAGACAAAGATTTTGACAATGATTTAAAAGCATCGACTATGATAGAAGGATATCGAAAATGATTGCAGTATATCGAAGATGATTGAATGTATCGACAATTATTGAAGGCTATCGACACCGATTGAACTCCAGAAACAGCGACCGAGTGGCACAGACAATCGCATTAAATAGATTGAAAACAGAAGACTATTTTATTGCATTAAAATGAATGAACATTAATTGTGACCGACGTGTTGAACACTGTTGCCCGGTTACTAAGCAACAGTTTACAATTATTAGCAACAGTTTACAATTATTAGAAACAGTTTACAATTATTAGCAACAGTTTACAATTATTAGCAACAGTTTACAATTATTAGCAACAGTTTACAATTATTAGCAACAGTTTACAATTCTATGAAAATTATTTTGATTACTGAATTTCTAGCATATTGAATAGTTTCAGTTGTTCACCTTTGCTCGAATTTAGGTTTATTTTGAAATAGTTTATAAATTTTATTAATTTATTTCTTATAGTACTTCGGTATCGATTTTCAGGAATCAGCTACAAACCACAGCCAAAACACCACTCATATCTTCACATTCCTCCTCGACTCAAGGAATCAAATGAACATCATTTACACGACGATTAACATCATTTACACGACGATTAAATCGTACTAAAATTTCATAAAACAATAACGCATTAATATCTTTACTTTTTAAAGCCTCTCGAGTAACTTTTAGAAGTATTTGCCGCTATGAAGATAACATAGATGCATCCCCTTTGGAAAAAAAGTTAAAATATTATTAAGTTTTATTTTAACACTGGTCACTAGTTTGTTTATAGAATAACATTTGTGATTGATGATACATGTTTTAATTCCAGGAAATTCGCATCATTATTCATATTTTATTACATTCAATGCTGCCAAACGGTGACTTTCTATAGCACGCTACCGACAATCGAGCTATACATGTTAACTAACACAAAGTAAATAGAACCATTCAATGAATACTTTTTATAACAGCTACGCATAGACATCACATAATTAGGTACTCATTGTGTTGTCTATGCTTAGCCGATCTTGACCGATCTATTGATAACTTATCCATCAAATTATATAGAGATTTGACCCAGAACTCGAATCATTAACAAAAACCCGCGGAAACGCTTTCACGAAGAGCAAATTAATGAAGTTCGTGATATGATCGAATACTTTACTATCGGATACTGCTTCTGAATACTGTAGTATCGAATACTGCACTATGGAATACTGTACTATCGAACACTGCTTATAAATGCTGTACTATCGAATAGTACTGTACTACCGAATACTGTACTATCGAACACTGTACTATCGAACACTGTACTATCGAACACTGTACCATCGAACACTGTACTACTGTACTATCGAACACTGTACTATCGAACACTGTACTATCGAACACTGTACTATCGAACACTGTACTACCGAATACTGTTTCTAACAATTCAGTTGTGCTCCAGCCTCCAGGCGACTTTGAATTCACTTGAGCTCCACCGCACGTGGAGGCGGTAGCAGTGCTCAGCACTCGTAAAAATTAAAATGTCATACTGTCCAAATACTGACGCTTTCTGCACGTAGAACTAATGCACCCTGTTGCTGTGCTAAACTGGGGTGCTAAGATTCCCACGATTTACGATTTAGCAACAAGTACACCGACTATTTGGACAAATTATCACTCATTCCTTTGAGTGGAGGCAACGCAGCACCTGCGGGGACGTGCCGATCCTGTAGCTAAGCCGAAGTTACCAGCGTAACTAACTTTATGAACTAATTTGAACCAACAGGTGTTGCGGAAAGGACACACCTGTGCTCACCACTGAAAAAGTGGTGCTCAAATTGTTCACCACTGAAACGTGACTGGAGACTGAAGAGGTCATACTAAGAGCAATGATTTACCACGGCACTGGTATGACATGCGGTGAGGATTCGAGTTCTAAAATTAGGTTCAGAAAGGTAACCTCGGGACTTTTCTCTTCGTATCTTAAACACGTAATAGAATAGGCCATAGAGGCAAATAAATTGCAGTATATACTGCTTAGGAGAAGCGCTTCAATGAATCAAATGATGCTTTCAAAAATAAATCTTCAATGTTTAAGCCACATGCAACACCGCATGTGACGCCTGCACTATCACTCTAGTGGTCCGAGCCGATTTAGTCACTAGTTGTACATGTGAGCATGACCCCGATATTAAACATGTTTCGCTGACCTGACAAACCAATTCGTGACGTCCCGGCACAAAATCGGTACAAACTACAATCGATGCGAAAAATGTAGGAGCATTTAGCACAAAATTACCACGATTGGCTTAGGCTGCGGTGCTGTCGTTGGTCTAGTGCTCACGTTGTCATCTGTCCCGCATGAGTTCATGATAACAATTTCGAGACAGTGGACGGATGTGACGGACATTATCTGTCTTTGGTCGAGCTTCGTCGAGAGTGAAGTGTTGCACCACCGTAGCCTTTAACATAAGTTAGAAGAGCACGTGACCAACTGTTAACCCTTAGCCTACGGATATATTTACCGTCGTCATCAATGCTATTCGTGAATAAAGGCCTGGAACCGAGAGGTTCCGTCGGTCCACAAAGCGTTAAATAACACATGCCGTCCCGCAGTGCGTGAAGAGGCAAGTTGCTCAGCGTGACGCCGAGCAAACTTAGCTACAGAGCTTTATTATCAAACGACACCTGGATAAATTCTATTCGCCTTAGGGACTTACCGTAATGTGTATTGTATTGTGCACGCAGTGCTCATCATTCTTAGGCTATGTCATCCTCATTCGCGAATACAAGCAAATTTAATTAAATATCCCTCTGTAATCACAACCTTTGAAATTTAGCACCAGTTCATTTCTGCATGCCCCATTCACACGGAGTGAAAAACTATAAGTTACTAAATCCATTGATCATTGCTTTAGTTATACGGCGGAGAAGTGCTGAGGAATAAGTAACACTCACTATTCATTCACATTGAGAATCTGCGTATGATGCAATGAAATTACTATCTAGAGCTCTAAACATTTCGTTGTTTGAAATACTCAGTGGGTCAAGCAACAATACATCGTAATCTCAACTGTCTTACGGTATGCAGAGCAAATCCTTTCCACTAACTCCTAACTAACGCGTGTATGGATGAAAACATTCGAAGCAAGTTCCAGTTCTCATTTATCAAATGCAATGAAACCCTTCCGTAATAGACAGCTTTGACAAACTCTCATGCACGATTCGACCTATCGAAAGTTTTAGAAATACCGGTATTGTCTAGATGAACATGAGGTTTGAATGTGTAAGCTATTCGAACCATAATGGCTACCGTAAATGATTCAAATTTTAATCTCTTCTTCCCTAATTTTTTATGCAACACAGTACCGTCTGGCGCCGAAACGCGGTTGCAATTTGCATATTTAATGCGAAATAGGAAGGATGACTATGCACATGATCATGAACGAATATTCGACAACCGACAAACCTGGTAAAACAATCGGACACGAAATTACGGAACTGCGTTAGTATGGACGTACAGCACAGAACCCGATCCCAGCTGCCTCGTATAGTAGGACTAAATTATCTCGATGATAATCAGTTTATCAAACACTGTCAGTTATCTGTCTGACTATGCCAGACATTTCTCCTAGCAACTCTGAGAGTCACATATTGATAGTGACCATAAAGAGTCTGATAATCAATCTATCACAATAGTGGATTGTTCCAAAAATTATTGAATTGTTATGGACTACACATCCTGATCCTAACGTTTTTGAGATTACTGCGGTTAGTGCGGTAGGTAGGTACCTCTTATACAGGCTTACAGGGTCATAATAAATGAATAAAATTTGGAAAATTTGAGTATATTACGGTGCTGCACGACTATCTCCGTAACTATTTTAATATAAACCTCAGATATAGATTTAAAGAATGAATGCAAAAATATAGCAAAACGTTTAATCAAAATTTAAAAAGTATCCGAAATTTCTACCAAACTAGGTTTCACGTACGACACTGCAATGTTTCTATTTAGTTCTGAAAAAGGATAACATCGTTTTTGACAGGTTTATGAGGACTTGTATGAAGAACAATACTAGAATATATACTCACAAAAGGCATTGGAAATGGCATTCGTAGATGGATTACAAAAACGAGGTTATGCTATCATTGCTATGCGACGCAAACGCAAGTTCGATTGAATACGTCGAATAGTCTGAACTCTGAAGACACACACTATTTTACAGTTCGCGTTATACAACACATTCAAAATTACAATGAAAAATAAACAAATAGGTACTTTACCAGACACAAAGAATGAGTAAGAGTTTTATACACAAAAATAATCTAGGCTAACTCATCATGTAGCACCGTTAAAAATTGTTGAAGAATAACTTTACGTGTTGGTGAATACGAAGTGAGAGTGAAATGGTATGTTCTAATATATATTTTTTTATTAATAATATGTACATTTGTCAGTTTTGAAATGTAAAAATACATTTGGGAATCTTCCCACAAGAGGCAGCATCCGCTTGAGCTACCGACCTTCACTCACAACATCCGACGACTGACTGGAGGCTTGTGAGTTGTGACCATAGAAACCTGCGGTTTGACTAGCAGCAAAATAACTGTTCCAGCACTCAGTGCGTCTATAAAAAGACAGGCAGAAGACTAGGTCCCGGCACCGCAACTGGCGCTCTCCGGTTCTATTTTCAGCACTATCAATTTTGATACAATATAATTTATTTCTTGGTTTTTATTTGAGAATGCCTAATTTTCCACTCCTAAAGTAAATAACATTTTTTCGGTGAGCACCCTTACGTGTTCACATTGAAGTGACAGCTTGTTCTATATGTAAAATTTTATGCTGATGTTCATCAAATAAAATTATTACCAGCTCTAGCTGATTGTCTAATTGTTATTCAGATCCTTGAAAGCAATGGATTTTTGTTTCGTCTGCTCGACTAAAATCGCAACTTGAAACATCATTGATAAATGCTACCATTACGAATTTTTTTTTTCATTTAATAAGTTTGATAACGATAAATATGAGGTTTGTAGGAGAGTAACTTTGTAAATAATTAAAAAATTGCTGGCCCACATAAATTATTCTAAGTTCGCGCCGTATGGGTTTTTTGTTACGAAAAAAAATATGTAGAACTGCCGGTACATGGTTTCAAACGATATATTTATTCCAAAGTTATGAAGGAGAACGAGCCCCTGATCATGAACAAAGAGTGCATGGTGTGCGACAATTCTAAAAAACACACAGCCATGATATTGAGGACCTCAGTTGGCAGGGATAAACTTGTAGGTTGTAGCCCACTATGTCGGACCATATGGGCATTTATTTCTGATCAGCATAAGTGAAATACAGGAATTCCAAACTAAAGGAGTAAAGAAACACGAAAACATCATGTATCACTATATTATAGAGACAAGTGGTACATGACAACTCGATCACAGGTAACACAACTACAAGCAGCATGCTTAAATACTGACGAATGTGTTTGAGACTCCGCGGCTGGAAATAAGATTAACAAGAGGTCTTTCGCTTCTTCCTTACAGTGACCTCTGCTAAAAGCATTTCAAGGTCTTAGAATTGTTCACAAAAATATTTATCTCCATGTCATTTCAATAAATTTGAAATTCGAAAATACATCTTGGCAGAATAAGGTTAATCAAACATTGCCAGATGCATTTAGGAATGAATGCCAGTACATTACGTACATTAACAAAATTGCTGTTCTCCTGATAAAAAAAAAAGTAAAACGGCTTGCTGTCGCCGGAAGCATAAATGCATAAGACTCCAAATGAAAGATTCGGAATTAAAATTATTCCCGTTGTACTTCTAATGAGTCACCACTATGTCACACGCCAGTCCTTTCTTGTGAGCATACAGCATTCATGATCTTAAGCTCTTTGATGACTATAGTTACGGATGAGCTCCATATTATACCTATATCATCATATGTCATCAATATGGAAACAGCTGATTTATTAAATAAATTGTTGCTAATTTGATTGATTGAAGTAGCTTTTTCAAAGGGAATAGCATTTCAAAACAACAATTCTTGGCCTTTTAAAGAGAAACGTACAATTTTACGAAAAATTTGTCAATTCGTTTTCCAACAAATTCTGCATTGTTTCATGCAATAGTATCATACCAGTGAGGCAAGTAGCTCTTCATATCGATTCCAATATCCAAGCCATACCATCATTAAGCTCATCTGCACCACTGTTTCGAAGAAACAAGCATCGGTCACATAACTCTACTGGTTAATCCACTCGTCACAAACACCTTTCACCGTTGTCTATCTCTCGTCCATCTCGTAATCTTCACCGCAGTGGACCAACAACCCGCGCAACACTGCTTCTCGTCACCAGATGACTTTGGATAAGCATGCACAGCGGAAGCCAACGTTTGCAGCCATTCAACCGTCGGCTTTACTGCCATGATTTAAAAAATTGCATATCTATAACGTTATAAGACCATTTTCAGCCAATAAATACATTATATTTATTCTTTAGTGTCACCGATGAGTTCAAAATATTTCTTTAGTTCAAGCATATGGGGACGTGAAGCAGCTTTTCCTTCTTCCATATCTGCGGTACGTATTTCTCAACAAGTCATTTCATCGAAAAATCAACCAAACGCCTTCAGAAATCTCGTTTCAACACTAAACACTATTCATGTTAGCTATCAAGGTATTTTAAGACCCAGTCGTTATCTTGTAAATAGAAAGCGCATCTAGAAGTGACTAAGCAATTGTTGCTCTCACAGAAGGACCAGCAATGTGAGGAGAGGCGACTCGTCAGAGTATGACTCTCTAAATATTGAAAACCAAAACGGCATCAGTCTTCACCTCGACTGAAACTTATACCTGCTTCATTATTTCAGCTGCACCTTCTATGAACACAACGGTGTTCATGGAATGTGTTAGAAATAGGCATGACCTACATTTAACAGAATTAATTTCCCCGGGCTCTTCACGCCGAGTGAAAAAAAATTGTCTGCAAAGTTAATCGAATGGTTCGATAACAGACACTGTAAAAATACGTTTGAAAAGAGCCTTCAAATTGTACGCAGAAACACAAGCAGGAGATTTTCAATCACCTAAGTACTGTCGTCCAGCTTGTCCAACACTATACTTGGCTCTATTCCCGGTAAGAAAATTCATGTTGATGACTCACAACTTCACCATATCCATGTTGAAGTCATCTAATTCTCTGTTCATTTAATGGTTCACTGTAGGTCTCGATGGTGGCAAAGGCCTGCAGGCTTAATTTAAGCCTCTGATTCTCATGGTTTCCATAGCAAAATTTTCGGTATTGTTCTCAGGGTCCCTCGACGACTTCTGCATCTGGTGGAAGAACCAAGCCATCGGTTGGACGATTCACTCGATTACTCCTCTTCGTCATTTTTGTACTGTATGTAGCTCATTGACTTCTGTTCGTTTATCAGGCTCTGAAAATTTAAACGATCCGAGTCACAACCCAAAAGAACTCTATATTGACAACAACAATGGAATGAATTTATTTCAGCCGAGCAGGCTTGTTTAAGAGAACTTTTCTCGGACATTTGACTGGTCGTGTTTCCACTGAATTTGAATTCTGTCACCCTGTTCCTAGTTAGTTATTCATAATTATCGAATAACAAATATCAGTATATATTAAAACTATTATTACGAACCGTTGTTTCCTCGTAGCGCGGTGGTGGGTTAATCAAGAAATACATGAGGGGCGCGTACAAGAAGTTGACGGCACCCATGCCGTAGAACATTGTGTCGAAACCGATATTTTCGATCAGCGTTCCAGATAGGGCAGGACCTGTTTTTAACAGAAGTGAGTGTTCAAATTAGAAACAATATAATACATAGAATTCATTCTAATAAGATAAACGAATTCAACAAAATTAAACAATTCGTTTTCTTATGGGAAAGTCCATAAAGGTGCCTCGCCGAATTCGTGATCAGAGAGCGCCTGAATATTCAATTGATGTCAGGTAGTTCGCAGAACCTCACCATAATATATAATCAACTCGGTCCTTGATCTGGCTTAGTGGTAAAAGACTTATATTATATCAAATTGTCTACTCATTCACCGTTAGTTGTTCAAGGAATAATTTCGAGAAGAATGATCGTGATGACAATGATATGCAAATAAAATCAAATGAGCATGCTGAATTTTCTTGGCATTTTCCTTTCCTTTGCAACATTTCTTGTCTTGCAATTTAACCAACTTAGCTTTTTTAATGGATAGACTTCTAAAAAACAATTCGCAAACTCTTTAATCATATTACTGATAGGAAATTTTATTTGAATGAGTGACTGAAAAAAATTGGTTATGTCAATTCTTAAGCAATAGTTAATAGTCAATAATAGTTCGAAAACTCTTTAAATCAAAACCAAAAACTCAAAAAAGAGTTCGCAAACTCTTTAATCATATTACTGATAGGAAATTTTATTTGAATGCGCGACTGAAAAAATTGGTTATGTCAATTCTTTAGTAATAGTTAATAGTCAATATGTCAATAGTTAAGAGGTCAAAACGCAGCGGGTCCGAGAACACTCAATATGTCTCAATTATGTATTAATCTAAACCGAGCCCTGTACTACATTCCCAGGAACGCATGGTAAAGTCATATTGACTATGTACCCCAAGTGGGCACTGGGCAGTCATCGACCTTCGCCAACATTTCACCCGATTAACTAGTCAAGTACGCGGAATTCCGCGTGACAACAGTCGTGCTGTCATCACAACGCTGCCAGGCGCAGTACGTCAATATCACTGACGATATTTCCGAGAGATCTGATAACTTTAATTCCCAGTACTTAGAAACAATATGCAAAGATCATCTGTTGTTCAAGAAAACTCCAAAATTACTGTAGGTTGCTGTGAAAATGTGACTAGCTTTCAAGGTAAAGTTTCTTTTGTTTGTGTAAACTATTTATAACAACTTTAACAAGTTTATTTTATCTTTTTTATTCAGTGCGTTTAGAACAGTGGTTCCCAAACTTTTTCAGGCTGGCGCCCCCTTTGGCTCCCTAGTGAATTACTAGCGCCCCCCACAGACATACGCCTCTTTCTTGAAACTTAGTACGCTGCAATTTTAAAAGATAAAGGTTAAACACAAATGTGTATTTCACAAATAAAGCCCATTTAGTGAACCAATGTGTTTTTCAGCTGTTTTAACTGTTTCAGCACTAGAAACCTAAGACGGCCTGGGGTGAATTTACGGCCGGACTCGCGGCCGGTCTCACGACCAATCTCCAAATTCAATTATCAAGTAATATCTCCCAAACTAATGAACGCAGCTCTATTAAACTTGGAACACGTATTCATCGGAACCTAACGGTGGTGTCTAGCTCGTAATTTTTTTTAATTTTTACCTTCATTCGTGAGTTACGCGTAGTCGCGTACATTACGAAACAGGCCGAAATTCGCAGTGATTAAAGAATTTCTTTCTAACTATTGAACAGTTTTGAAAGAAATTTTGAATATACATTCCTAACTACCAAACGGTGATTTTTAGCTTATAATTTTTTTTTATTTTACTTTCGTTTGCGAGTTTTTTTTTCATTTCACAGTCATTCTTGATTTCACACTTCCTTATATTCGGCCCGTATCGCCTGGTAATTTGTCACTTAAATTCGCGGCGATCAAGAAATTTCTTTTAAACTACAGAACAGATTTCAAGGAAAGTTTGTATATAAATACCTATCCTCTCAACGGTGATGTTTAGCTCGTGACAATTTTTTTATTTGCTTTCGTTCGCGAGTTATACAGATATAGGAGGAACGACCGCCTTTTCTACCGGCCGGTTTAACCAAGAGCCTTATAAGTATAGCCGTATAACTCGCAAACGAAGGCAAAACGAAAAAAACTGTAAACATCACCGTTGCTGAGACTAGGTATTTAAATACTAAGTTTCGTTCAAAACTGTTCAGAAGCTTAGAAAAATTTTCTTGGTGACTGTGAATTTAAGCACGTGTTCCTGTTTAAATCACGAATGAAGGTGTTATAAAAAAAACTCGCGAACGAAGGCACGAAGGCAAAAACTCGAAAACATTTTCACGAGCTAAACATTACCGTTTGGTAGTTAGGACTGTAAATTCAAAATTTCGTTCGAATCTGTTCAGTAGTTTGGAAGAAATTACTTGATCACTGTGAAATTCGGCCTAAATTACATGATCACGGTGAAATTCGGCCCGTATTAATAATAATAATAATAATAATAATAATAATGATAATAATAATAATAATAATAATAATTTATAATAATAATAATGATAATAATAGCGGTTTCAGCGTTTATTAGGCCGCAGGCCTGTCACCGATTCTTAACATCGCAGAACATCCACAGCTTGTTGAGGTCTCGAACTCACAACTTACTGATTCAAATTCTACCGTGCATAACCGCCCGGCCTCCCTGCCGATTCTGACCAGAAACTGACGCACAGAGCTGGGATCGAACCCGCGCGTCTCTGCGCCAATCTTGATACTCTACTGTAACCACTGGGCCACCCTGCCATATAACAATGGCAAAAACAAACGATGGCAAAATTCAAACAATTTTCACGAGCATAACATTATCGTTAGGTCCTAATGAATACGTGTACCAAGTTTCATCGAGTTAAGTTCATTAGTTTGAGAGATATTCCTTGATCATTGAATTTGAAAATTGGCCGTGAAACCGGCAGCGAGTCCGGCCGTTAATTTTTCCGAGACGTAAACCCAGGAGAAGTTAAAAAAACAGATCTGGGTAAAAAACCATCGCTGGGAGTCATGTGCTGCACGTGTTGTGTACAAATCTTCAAACAAACGTTCGAACTTCTGACATTGACTTCGGACTATCGCCCCTCTTATCGCCCCCCTACCGCCCTCTTCTTCCTTACCGCCCCACAAAATCTTTCCACCGCCCCTAGGGGGGGCGATATCGCCCACTTTCGGAACCACTGGTTTAGAACCTCAGCAAGCTATCTCCGATTCTGATGAAGTCTTTCTTCCCTCAACCCGTCATATTAAATTCAACTATAGGGATGATGTAAAATTACTATTTCCATGCAATTTTCCTTAAGGTTACCCACCCAGGAAGAAGCCGAGGCAAAATGCGACGTCTCCAATAGAGTAGACTGAGCCGTAAATGTGAGAGTGACGCAAGTCAACCAAATATCCAAGCTCAGGCATCATTGAAGAGTCCACCATTCCGATTGCAAACCCAAGTCCAGCCGTGGGGAAAATCAGGTGCCACTTGGTCGTGCAGTTGGGGATCTGCGAATAAAAATCAGTTTAATTTCATGGACAGTATTACCTGCTTATTTAAAAGAACTTTAAATCGTGCTTCAAAAAGGTACTAGAATGCGAGTAACCTTCGTTTCTACTTCGCAGTTAAATTTCACTATAATTTGTAACCATCAAGAATTTTCAAATGATAGCAGTTTGGTGCAATGTGCTGGCATTACAGAAGTCTTACTAAAATCAAACTTAAGCCGCTGAGCATGAGCCCCAGGAAGGAAGCGAGACCTCTGCCCATCTTATGACCGAGAGGACCGAAGAGGTTTGTTCCAATTAGGTAAGATATTGAAGCCGGTAGAAATGCTGTGCCTTGCTCCAGTTTAGACGACCCCATTATGTCCATCATTCTTATAGGCAGTGAAGGCTCCAGCATTCCGATGCCCATGTTGGCGAACGTGATAGCGCCTGCAAGATTTGTCACAGGTGTGAAAAACTAATTTGTGAAGGATATGATCTGTCGTCTGATGAATTCTCTTTTTTTTCTGCTTCTGTGTCATTATTCCAAATTTATTGACAAAGAAGTACAAAAACTTCTGCAGCTCGATCCGACATATGAAGTCTGTGCTTCCTGCGGATATTAGTCCTCTTGTTCAAGTTGTAGGATCCGGATGGTAGTTCGCTAACAACGAATCGATCATTGAAAAGAAAAAAGAATATGATTTAAAATAGAGGAAGTTGGTAAAAAAATCGTAAGTCAAAGCTCACCAGCTGCTACCAGAATGTAAGGGTCTTGGATCAGTTCTTTGAGGGTGGGAGCCCTGTTCTCTTGAGGTCGAACTTTGGGCTTCAAGACGAGAAGTTGTAGCACTGCCGGTCAGGGATGATAATTGATATACAAGACATTTTCAGTGCTCTTATATAACATGTTCTTTTTTATTCTATTATATTCATCATAAATATTGTAACTTATAAAAATACTTGACATGAAGCCATGCATTAACCCTAGAATATTCAGGTGATTTCCAAAGAGTTAACATTAAAATAAAATTTTAAATTTCAATTTTATGCCTTTTAATTAGGAATATTTCTTCATTATATATTTTTATTTGACTTACGTCCGTCCCCAAGGGCGAGGAAGGCAAGCACTAGAAAAGGGACGGTCTTGTTGAAGTACTCGTACATGATACCACCGAACGCCGGCCCGATGAGCACCCCCAGGGCTAGTCCCCCCAGCGCCAGGCCCATGGCATTACCACGCTCCTTGTCGTCTGGGTAGCACTCGGCCAGCATGCCCATACCTGAGAAGTAGGTATGGGGTATAAACAGTTACAAATTGATATAAATATAGGTCTTTGGGTAATGGTATAAATAGGCATTTTTCGTTAAAAAAATTGGGAATCTGAATTTATTTATGAGAAAATCCAATGAGGCTCGCTGCAAATCTTTTATAATCAAGATCAAAATTAGAACAACATTTATTATTTTGGGATAAACATTTTTTAATTAACGCCGCATCAGATCGACTTTTACAAATTGAATTTATCTCTCTCGGGTATCAAATTACAGAAGTACTTCGACATTCGACGTTAAACCGATCCAGGACCCGCATGAGCATGAACTTCCCAACAAAGTGGTTTCCGAAGCAATTTACCCTACTAGAAATAACTGAGAACCTATTAAACCGTTCTTTACTTGCACTTTCTGGGTACATTCCTTTCTGTGAATTATGCGAGAGTGAACAAAATCACGTAAAATGAGCAAAAACGAGCAGAATTTCATTAAAAAAAATCAGGATCAATTGCAGACTAACGACAGCTGAGTTCATGAGAGATAATGAGGAGCGTTTGGAGGGATTAGCGTAGATTTCAAACTATGTCTAATTGCGAATCATATGACTTGCGGGGATTTAATGTTTGTGATGCCATTACAGCAAATAATATTTCTCTCAATGAGTGACGCCAACGTGGTATCAGTTTCAGTCATTTCTTTGTGAGTTGTTGTAGTTTAGAGGGAAACTACTTTGCACTTAGTTTGAAGTGCAGTTAACATTAATGATAAATAACATCGTCGTTGTGACGTTTTCATATTCGTTTCCTGGTTATCAGTGTTGAATTTTCTACGAATTCAACACATACGAAAGACTTCGTTTAAAGTTAAAATTCTCTTTCCTTAATCAAAGTGATAAGAAATATCTATTATAAATCAATGGATAAAATAACACTAAACCTACATCTCTTGGAAATTTTTCGCAATGAAAAATTTTTTCAGATGAATTCGAAAATGCATTTATTGCTTCTGTGAGTTCTTCACATTAACCAAGTATACTAAAGAAAAATGTGTGGAACGACTTGCCAATGAACCAAATGATCGAACTGATTTCGCACTATATTTACTATATATCTTATTATTTTTGTTCTCATTAACGTGCTGACCGTTAGTTTCAGAGACTTCCTGTGAACAGGCGTTGACCTCTAGCGTTGAACAGGTGCTCATCCAAAACATGAAACAGCTGCAATTGAAAGCTACTTGACTTGCACAAGTGTTTGGTAGAGAACAATCGTTGTCCGTATCTCAACAAATGCCCAGAGTTATTTAATATTTATTTAATACACAGCTAACTAACTTCTATTCAATTTCTTGAGTGATTGATGCCTCTTAGGTTCGCTTTGTAAACAAGATTGGATCCATAATTGAAGTTAGTTATCAAACTTGTTCATGATTAAATAAATTAAAGCGTGTAAATTATCTCTTCCGTAAATGGCCGTATGTCATTAGCGGGAAAGTGCATGTAAGATTGGATTTGCTTATTAAATAAAACTCTTGATTTCAGATATTAAGGATTACCTAGTTTTAATGGTTAAGAATGTCTCAAAGTATTCTGTGAAGTTTAAAAGGTTCTATCAATCTATCAGACTACGAAAATTAACATTTTTGCAGGCGTATTCTTGTCTGCTATAAAATAATACATCAATCTACTAAAGTTTCGTTTATTATTCCTTTGAGATTTAATGAGTAACAAAAACGTGGGGCACAAGTGTTCATCACACCTGAAACAGAGGAGCAAGAAGAGCCGACACCTTGCAGAGCTCGAGCGATGAAGAGAACGGCGTAGCTGTTGCCAAACGCGAAAACTGCACAAGAAATTGCAATACATACGTGAATTGAGATAACGGGATAAGTTCATTATTTATTGAAGACAATGCTTGGCTCAGACACTTGATATATTAATTGATTGGCTCAGATACTTGAACAATAATTTAAATTTCACGCGGTCTCCTTAATGGAAGGTATAAGGAAATGGATTGCCTTCATACATGGTGCTTAGTTAAATGGTTTATCGTCAAGCCTCGAGTTAACTAGAAAGGGTTACTGTTACACCATACGTTGAGTTGAATTCTAAAATTCCTGCCTGAGTGATATAATGAAGTTGTTATTGAGCGTGATAATACACTGAAATAAATTATGGGTCATTATGTCCAAAAACTCACACACTTTCGTCCCGTATCAATGATACGCCTTTTGAGTGGGTCACAATGACTCACACACAAACAAGAAGTGCATCAATATTTGGACAAAATTTCGCTCACTTTTCTGAGTGTAGGAATGTTGTTTATTGTTCATTTCCATACACCGACCGTGCATGTGAAAATAAGTCAAAGAACATAGTGGATGATAATAACAGACTTGTTATTGAATAATTATGAAATCGCTTCTTTATTCTGGTGCACAGGCATCTTCCCTATCTTTGTTATACAAAAAAGTGTGCTATGAACATCTATTTACGAATGAATTGATTCATGCATAAAATTTCACGAATTATAGAATTTTCAACCTTTTGGCCGTAGGTATACCAAATCAGATCCAAAGAAGGGCAAATTGCATAATAATTTCCCTACAATTAATCTCAGGAACAATTCAAGAATATATAATTGAACCTCAAATATTTTGAATAAAATAAAAAAGTAGACCGAAACTCCTTCAGATGAAACAGCACGAACAAAATCTAATTCGGAATGCAAGGCGTAAGATTTTAAGCTTTACTTATTTTAAATAAATTTGGACTTATATTGGATTTTACATATTTAATTACAGCTTTAAATAAATTCATGCTTGCATTTGAAATGATAATTTATCTTACAGTTGTGAATTGTCTCCATACATTCAATGAAGCCACGTGACTCACTTATTGTTGATACGAACATGATGACGAATCCGGCAAACATTGGAATGCTGTATCCGATTCTGCAAATGACATCGATTTGCATATTAATTTTTGTTATACAAAATTTAATAAGGGATAAAATATTTTCAGGGCATTCAAAAGCATCGAAAATATTCTCAAATTCAGGTACATGATGAAAAAATTGATTTATGATCGATTTATCGATGCATAAGGTCATTAAAAAATGCTCCAGCAGAAATAGTTTTCACCGATGCTTTCAAATATTGCCTTGGATTAAAAACACTTTATTTCTTAATTATTACCCAAAAAATATTTTACCGATTAGCATCGAATAATTAAAAACAATCAATATATGATATTCAGCCTGATGAACCTCTCCTTTACGCACATATCGCCTATCTTTGAAAGGTAATCCAAGGACATCAGAAGAAAACGTAATGTTTGATTAAGTCCATTTGCGCGGAGCACGACACTCTTTTCAAAAAAAACCCACGTTATTTGCTTCGTGTTCGCATGAGCACGCACGCTCAGGATCAACTTTACGAAGATTCTAGTCACAGCTTCTAAAACTTTTACGTCCATCGCAGACTCAACGCGAACTCGAGCGCGACAATAAAGCCATGAAACTAGTGAAAATGGCATGAAATCTCAGATTGTGTAAATGTCGCGCATTTAGTTTTAGGAAACTCTGTCTCCTTCATGTTTACCATGGATTTGTAGTAATTTTTACGAAATTTATTTGGATAATTGAAATATTATTCGCCGTATTATTCCTAATCAATTTCCATAGTGCAACTCACTTCTGTGACAAACGACCTTATAACATCCATGTAGTCAAATCCCACACGCCTATCAAGACGTCAAATGTTGGAAGTTATGAAGCGCCTACAGCGAGACCTAAATCCCAGTTACGACCAACCAAAAATGCTCTAAGTCGGCCAATTTAATTTTGCCTGGCGAACTGCTGCACAAAATGGCTTCAGTAATCGGATTAGGGAGGCAGAGAGAGGTGGATGTCGGTGCACCTTAGGGGAGCTTTAGAATAAAGATCGAGAACTGCGGTCAAAGTCCATGATAGAATTTCAGTGAAGGAATTTTAGTCAATTACATTGCCATGTTGCATAAAGTTTAGTGTGAACTGAGAAAAGTCTATATTTTGGTTTGAGATGCACTATTATATAAATACGTATAACACCTTTTATTGGGGGCCTCCTCGTGGCCGGAACTTGCCTGAGAATTGCAAAAAGGTATTGCCACTAAAATATTTACCCCACAATATTATGATAACAATAACTAATACTTTATTCACCGTCGAACATCAACCTTTGGTAACTTATTCAATTAAATATCAGTTGATAGCAACGGTGCAATTATTTAAATCGAATACCCATTTATTTGAGAACATCACAGTTAGTGACATTTTTCAATTCAATATCATTTGATAGTAATAGACAGTTTATAAATCTCATCGATGAATAAGAGCCAATAGTGATAAAGATAATGATGAATTATAAGGATAAAACTACCAATAATAATGAATTAAAATAAAACCAATAATGATATATTTTAAAACTTGCCGATAAGTGAGAGGTCCGATGAAGGGGTTGGTAACGAGCTGTGTGAATGCCTTAGCACTGAGCATGAGGCCCAAAGGAATGTTCTCTTTCTTGAGGTCGGCGTCGTTCATGACGTGGAGCTTACGCTGGGGCTCAGCTGTACTGTTCTGGACTACCGTTGTGGGGGCGGGTGACGCCGTAACTAAAATTTAAATAAGCAGAAGGTGGTAGTCATTTGCCTTAATTTGTGTTAGGTAGAAAGTTAAAGTCGAAACACAATCAATGGTAACGTTGGTATATTTATGAAAAATATGTATGATTGTATAAAATATATATAAATAATATTAATATATAATGGCTACTTCTTCAATATCAAATTAAATTCAATAATTCCCAATTATAAACAATTAATTTGGAAAATTATTATTCATGAACAATAATCCAATTAATAATTTTTCCAATGCTTAGCAAATAAATTCATTATTGAAAATAAATGTAAAGTGAATTTCGTTAAAATTCTCTGAATTGACTTCGCAAATCAAACATTAATTACCAATCTACTATAATAATGCAGATTTAGCCGATGTTTACTCCTTTTTTGGGCTCACAATTAAGTTGTTCCGAAGTTCACTGCATTTTTGAGGAACTCACAATCAAGTTGTTCCGATGTTTACTCCATTTTTGAGGAACTCACAATCAAGTTGTTACGATGTTTACTCCATTTTTGAGGAACTCACAATCAAGTTGTTCCCATGTTTACTCCATTTTTGAGGAACTCACAATCAAGTTGTTGGGTGTCTTCCCTGTCGGTGAGCCAAGCGCCGTGCAGGTCTCCGTCCCCGCCTTCGTCAGGAGGCTTACAGGGGCAGGGCGGGCACCTCAGGTCCTCGGGGACGATCTCCCTCAGGAGGCCGTCCCCATATGTGCTTCCACCAGTGTCTTATTTGAAAAATAATGTTCTATTATTAGAGAAGTAATATTACCTAATATATTTAACACCAATAATCTTAGTACTACTAATTTCGTCTCTAAATCCTTCTAGTTACAGAAAATATTCTGTAGCTATATAGGGTGATGGAAGCGATTAGTTTTCTAACATAACTTTAAATTAAATTAAAGTTTAATTTAAACTACATTAAAGTCAGCTTAAATAAATTTTAAACTATGGTAATAATTTATTTGTTTAGTAATGTTGCGCGAAATTATTACGACATATCAATGCGTTCAATCTCACCTAATGATTGATGATAGGACCGCTCGCTGAGACGTGGTGGTGACGTGGTGGTTGTGGTGGTGGTGGCGATGGTGGTGGTGATATGTTCCACTTCCTGACCAGTGTCTATGATTTCGTCGGGGTGGTTCAACTCGTACAAATATGTCGGAAATATTGGCACTGTCCAGAAAGAAATTTTCATGTTAAGTTTGTTATCTTAGAAAAAACTGGATTGAAAATTGGTAGAAGTTTAGCATCAGGATAGAATTTTTAGTGAACTATAGCAGTCATACATCTAGAATTTAGGTTGTATTGCAGCATGTATGAATTAACTGCTGTTATATACCAAATAACAGAAATGTAGCATCTGAATACGATATGTTTTAATAACTAAAGAAATCATATGCAGATGGAAATAAACAGAAATGCAGCATCTGCATGCGACATTTTCAATGAAGTAAAGCAATCATATACATCTCGAAATACCATATTTCCACTCACCTATCGTAGTGAGCAACATGTTGTCGAGTAGCAGCGCAATGGCGACTATCACGAGGATGAGTTTGCGGGAGTCTTGGCATCGCGCTTGTAGTTCTTTCAGATAATCCCAGCACCGTACGAGCCCATCCTGCATGCTGCTAGACACCTTTAATTCAGCACAAAAATAATCTCAGCACTTGGAAAAACAATTATAAGATATTTTGTTAGACTTTAGGCTACTTGCTATTAATAATGACGTTTTGGATTAATACAGAAAAACAATTATAAGAAATTTCGTCAGACGTTATTAATAAGTAGGTTTTGGATTAATAGCAATTAACCCGCAACAAATTTTAGTTCAAAAATCTAGGAAAGGGAATAATATTTTGGGATTTGATTTACGCAGCTTTTCGCCGATCCATAATGCAAAATTTTGTTGGTCATTCGTCAAGTCGATAAGGCCTATGGTTGCCCTGGCAGCGGCTCCCAAGGCGCAGCGAAAGGAACAATCAGCCGCTGATATGATAATGCGCGAGACCTGCCTCCTTTAAAGGGAGCCCAGACGTTCCCTTTAAAGCTTTGCACGTGCCAGTGAAATATCACCAGATATTTAGGGAGACGAATAAGATTGTAGTTCTACTAATAGTCAAATAATATTTTTTCGCTTTCGTTTTCATTCTAGATAATTAGTTATAAACTATAATTTTTTATCTCTGATGTACAAAATACGAAAGTTGTTGTTCGGTCTTGAGAAATGTTTCTGTTATAAATATTTAATCAAAGATAAAATATTCAAAGTAAAACATTTTTTTAAGCGATAGACTTCTATTCCCCTTTATATTGATGCTTTTGACGGTAGAATTAATATAAAACAATGAACTTTATGGACTATAGTTACAGTTTCATGAACATTCAATTGCACAACAAGCGTGTTAAATTGAGTGTTCGAGCGCTATTGCACGTCGAAACAATACAATTGTGCTTAACCATGCGATATTGGGTCATTGAAGTGAAATTTAAGCTCGGTGTTTCGAAATGGAATACGTCTGTGACGCTGACTAAGCGACACCAGACCGGAAAGCAACTGGAATATTGGCATTTAATCAACTGGTCTTTCGAGACTTGTTGGTGTAAGTGGGGCCATTGTTCCAGGATTGGGTTACACAGCCACTCAATTCATCTTTCAAACGCTTGTATGAGGTACACAATTGTTTTACAGTTCGCGCAGACTCCCTGAAGATATGAAACGATTGGACCTCTTTAATTTCAAGCTCACAAATGGGACTTCGTTCGGCATCTCCCGTCGTCGAAGTCGTCTTTATCTAATTCGCTCATAGGATTAAAACGAAAGTCGAGATGCAATCTGCCGGTTCAGAGCTCAGCCATGAGCAGCCTATCCGAGTGCTTTTAACACTGATAGCCGAGCTCAAAAGCTTATAGAAAGTGTGTTTAAATTCAAGATAAAGTCGGAACATACAAGCGTTATACTGTTCAAGTCTGGGACACTTACGCTAATTTCCCCAGTCAGGCTTTATAATATATTCTGCCTTATTTTTTTTATGAAAAACGTAAGAAATTTATTTTTCAAAACATTGAAATTCAGGAAGATATCACTTAGAGCTTAAAGCACATTATCATTAATACACACTGATCAAATATCGCGTTACCCTGAACAAAGGAAAGTCTCTTCATTTGAGCGGTAAATATTAGCAAGCCTACTTACTTTTTTGCAGTTTAAAGATATTTTTGCAGTGAGGTGCACCTTTGAAATTTCCGAGTGGCATTCCCGTGACCCCTCTTATTGACGGTCCCAATTTATAGGCACATTCCCACCAGGAAATTCACTTAGCCGCACTTGCCATCTTTCCTCGATCGCTCCCCTAACTTGCCCCCTCTAAGAAGTGTACTTCTAAAACGGTTAAACCGTTAAAAAATTTCTGTATAAGCTGTTAATAATTTTGAAAACCTGCTACAAAGAACATAAACTTCGAAGAAAAAATGCGAAGAAAATTTCAAGTAATGAACAGAATTTTTTAAATAAATGATGTGAGTATATGTTTATGCCCAGACTTACTTGTATCTCATTATCGGCACAACGTTTTAAACATTTTTTTATTTCCTTCTGTTTTACTTTCGCAATTTCTTCGCTCTCCCTTTCACGATCAGCAACAATCAATTTATCACTGTCCTGTTGTCCTGTTTTCCCCTCTCGAGGCCTCCTCTCGCTCAAGCCTAAGCCCAACTCGGAGGCGGTCCTTTAATTAGTCCTATTGATGAGGCCGATGAGACTGCGTCCAATGAAATTCCTCCACCAATTCCTTTCACATGATGAACTTTCCCTGATACTCCTAACAAGATATGCATGCTGTCTCTATGACGAGGATTTCAGTATTCACTGAAAGTGACTCGGGTGAATTGAAAAAAGTAATAAATTCGCGATTCACATGATACACCGTAAAAGATGAAAGACGGGTGCCATTGTGGACAAGTAATTAATTTGTACTCAGAAAATTCTAATTCTTGTGTCAGCGTTTCCCTAAGCCTTTCCCAAAATAACTTGCGAGATAAATTCCGGTCTCAAAAAAGCATCATATTTCACAGTAATATTAAAAACTCCTCATGTATTCTGCCTCCTTCTCTTGCTTGCCGCGGCATTTCGGTGGAAGCTGAGACGTTCTCACATTGATTTTGGCCTAGGGAAAGTGAGCTTCTCTAAGCCATCTGAAATGGATATTGGTGAACAAACACTGGAGATTTGCCTCACTAAAGGCCTCAATGAAATATCAATTCAAAAATGACGAACTAAAATGAATAAATCTAAAATTCTGTAAGCCGAACTAAAAGGAAGTAAAATGTTACACTGCAGTGTAAATTCATTTATTCCTCGGAAACTGAATTTCAAGCTTGGAAGTGTGGGAGAAAACTACGCTGAATTATATCAATGTTTTTTCTAAAAAGTTCATGACAAAATATTCGCTTAAACATTACAACCACCACTGATATGGCCAAAAATTATATTAAAAATTTATCTTTCAAAATATGCTAGTAAGCATAACTATGTTAAAGTATTTTTTATTTTTTTTTTCGCAAATTCCACTTGAAAAAAATAACATCGCTTTCTATCTGCCGAAAGTTTGCCTGCACTGCATGCAGACTCAATGGAATTCATTTTACTTGATTTTCGATCGCCCTGAAAGTTAACACATAAGGCGGGTGCTATGAGATCACTGAAGCTGAAGCTTCATTTGAACGAGACTTGATTGATGTTCTAAACTGATTTGCAAGCGTTGGAGGTCATAAAGCAATAGAACAATTCAGGTGGGCACATAGTTCATGCACCCAGTCAGGCTGCATCGTCCCATTTAGAGTCTTAATGGGACGATGAAGCTGTGAAGTGGGACTTTTTTTATTAATGATGTTTTTTATTAAAGATGAGTAATTCGTGATAAAGCTCTTTCCCATGGAAGATGATTGATATTCGTCATTACTGTTAATTTACAATGGAATGTTTTGTTAATTATTACAATGTCACATAACTTCGAAAACTTGTGGATGACGAATGATACTTAAAAATTGTAAATTAAAAATTCAGACTTCGTTCTTAAATGTCCTTTCAAAGCTCCTTGCTTCAGCATACCATTGATCATTTATTGAGTATATATATACATACATATATAGAAAATAGATAAGCAGAATATCGCATTCCTGCTACTATTTGAAGGTTAAAAACTTATCCCTACAATTTTCGATTAATAAGAAGCTTCATAATTTACTTTTCGATTTTAACCATAAGGAGATTGAGAGCAATTTGATTCAAAAAAAGTCGCACCTGTTTTTTTTTTGCACAGAATCTATAATTAAATATTATGCATGATATCCGTAGACTTTTATCATTTCAATGACGCGATAAATATCACTTACCTCGAAATCAATTACTATTTTATTTACCTTTTACTTTCAGCTCACAGCATAGTAGTCTCGCAAAGTTGAGGAAGCGGTGGATGCGTTGAAAGGTCGAGTGTATCAAGTGGTTCGGGGCAAATTAACTTTACAAGTTGTGTTAAGAATCAAGTTATGATGACCGCGTGTCAATTATGTTATAAATGTGCTAAGGTCGGTTTGACAGCAACAGCGGTGTTAGCACAGTTGTGGTCAGGAGTGTAGTGAGTGTCAGGCTGGCATATGAGACATCTGTAAAAAAGATCAAAACGACGATATATTCAGCGAATAAATATATTAGTAAAGATATTCAGTAAATAGTATAATAAATACATTCCGCTAGTGATATGAGGTGCAGTACGCTAATATTAATCATGAGCGATATTTTTTTAGAAATGAATAGCTTGAGATATTCCATAAAATTCAACAGTGTTTAATGATTCAGTTTTTCCAGTTTTATCCTCAAGGCTTTCCACATATTAAAAGGTTCATTCATTGATAGACAAAGGTATTTATTTATTTATATTCAAGCATCAAATTACTCAAGTTATTATAAACTATAAATGTGCTTATAACACTATAAAAAACAGTCAGTTTCTGTATACATAGAATTTTATATGTCATATAATTAATATGTATCACCTCCAGAGATGTCCTCCGGTGTCAACCGAGATTGTGTCAGCTACTCCCGTCAAGTGAGTCGAAGGGAAGGGATCTGCAGAGCTGGTTATTCTACAGATTAACTATACATAATTGTCTGAAAAATTACGAACAGACCATATTTAGCAAATTATTTGTTCCAATTTCTCATTACTCCCCTTGTACTGCTAAAGGATTAAACGCGTTAAGACTTGAATTGAGTATTTTAGTGTAAAGTTAAAAGTAGTGTGTCAGTATATTTTCTAAAATAATAGCAAATTTTTGGTCGACAAGTAGTCTTCTTGTATGATTAAAATACCAAAATTTTTATTTTCAGGTGTTTAATTTTTTAATCAAATCGCGCGAATGCCGACAATTAGCAACCCTGTCTTGAGTACCAATAAGATAAAAGAGTGAAAGCAACAGGTGCCGGCACAAACAGCAACGCTGTTTTAACTTTAATGGAGGGAAGGCAACAGGTGCAGGCACAAACAGCGACGCTGTTTTAACTTTAAAGGAGGAAGGCAACAGGTGCAGGCACAAACAGCGACGCTGTTTTAACTTTAAAGGAGGGAAGGCAACAGGTGCAGGCGAGAGGCTGCCGCCGCAACAGGTTGGCGTCACCAACAAGTGGTCCGCCGCTCAGCGGCACCGACAAGCGGCGACGCTCGAGGCCGAGATCATATCCTTATCAACATTGTAGTGCCTCGATTTACTTACAAAGGTTTTATTTTGGAACGAATCTGAATAATTTTCTGATTTTGTAGAGACTGGCTTATAAATGCAGGTATCGAATTTAGTTGGGGCATATTAAATATAAATTAAAAATTATATGTGGCTATTATTGCGGGGATATAATTCGAGCAACAAATGAGAAAAATTTTCATGAAGCAGATTTATGAACCTCTCAACTCTAATCAATCATAGAAAATCAAAAATAATCACTGACACCTGAAAATTATTTGGACTGGACTCCTTTTTCTTGAAGTGTTACCTCGCGAACTCAGAACTGGGCGTGGAGACTGCCGGGGTTTTCTCTTCATCGCTCCTAATCCTGCGCTACGGAGGCGAGGCACTGGGAGCACGTCGCCGCTCGGTGCGACCTGCACGACAGCTCCCGACGCTCTGACGCCCTCCTGACGCCGTGGCTCGAGGGCTGCGAGGGGTGAGGGCTGCGAGGGGTGAGGGCTGCGAGGGGTGAGGGCTGCGAGGGGTGAGGGCTGCGAGGGGTGAGAAATGGAAGAGGACAGGAAGTTATGCTCGAAGAGGCTGAGGTTAGGGTTGAAGAAAAGGCGTGGGCGAGAGACTGGTCAAAATTACGTAGGGCCGTATTCGTGTCAAGAGTATTCGAGGGAGAAAGGTAGAGCGAGAGCTAATCCAGCGAAATAAATGATGTTATAATTATTAGAATTTTAATAAACATCAGCCTTGTATTTCAATGAACTTATTTTTCTGAATACTGTTTTATTTCGAAGCTTTAATATACTGCTACTCCAAAAAAGTCACTATTTTCTGTAGGGAGCCACAACTTTATTTCATTCGATATCACACATTTTATTTCCCCGGGGCTTTTGTCCTATGATAGAGGAAATGATTCAATTTTCTCTAATTTTCGTCGGTGACCGGGAGCCGAGGAATAACCATATAATTTACGTCACCACTTTCCTTATACAGTGGGGGGAAATAAATATTCGTACACTTGAAAAATCGTATTTTAATGTATGTAAGTACACAAACCTAACAGGAAAAGTAATTTAAATTATGTATAGAGACGCATAGCATTCAAAAATACTATCAAAAGAAATTAAATCTCAGTGCAACAAAAAACAATGCAACATGTTCACTTTTCGGGTGAAAAAAGTATTCGTACAAAACAATAAATCCGCATTATTTTAATTGTTGCCTTGAGATTTAATTTCTATTGATGCTATTTTTGAATACAATGCGCCTCTATACATAATATAAATCACTTCTCCTGTTCAGTTTGTGTACTTACATACATTAAAATACGATTTTTCAAGTGTACGAATATTTATTTCCCCCCACTGTATGTTCAAGTTTCAGTGGGTAAACTTGCGTCTTCAATGATGCAAATAAGTTCCTTGATGCATTGTAATTTCACAATTTATGAAATACTTGGACTAGTAGCATACTTGTCCCAAAAAAAAAATGAAATGCATAATCAGTTATATTCAATATCCCCAAAAGTTGGGAATATTTCTCAAATGGAATGCCTTAAAATGTCTGCTTCAATGCTGATATTATATTAAATATATTTATCTGTATTTTCAAAGTTTGTCAACGAAAGTGTGAGTTCCGCGCCTCAAGCTACAAGCTTTGGGTATTTTGCTTCATACTCTCATTTCCTATTGTAAATTTCCAGCACGATATCAGTGATATTAGTGAAAAATCACGATCAAAAATCACTATATGGATATCATGATACTTTGTTAGCTCTTTCACCGGTATAAATTTGGCACTTGTAAATCATGTGTAACATCCAATCGTGTACTTCAGTAATATGTGTGAAAATCACATGATCAATGGTGCATGAATTGTGTTGAAATTGAATGGTGAACCTCAATAGTGTTTTCAATGAGTTTAATTACCTCACGGGTATAATCATCATCACATGTCAAGTTGATCTGCACAGTAAATACATCATAGGCCTTCGAATTTTTTTATTAAAAAAATGTATGGCGTATCAGTTATCATCAGTGACTGAAAATTAATTTGCAGAAAAACATAAGGTTCTTTTTGACATGAACTAGCTTTTTTGTGGTTCCATTACTTCACATCTTAAAGTGAGACCATGAATAAATTATAAGAAATTAGTTTTCTGCAAGAAATGTTTCGCATTAAGCCTCGGATCTTTGGACGATAAAGCCGGATCGCCGCTCAAGAATTTAATCAGAGTTGGCTGTGATGGAGTGGTGGTCGGCAAAGCGCTTATTACCTCGAAGTCAGCTATTCCCTCTCTTCCGGAAATGTTCGGAAGAATTTGTGGAACTCAAATCACGGATCAAATTTATTCATCTTAGAGTTTCGGCAGTTGAACAGTTCTGAGCCTCTGCAAGCCCTCATGCATTTAGTGACGGCATTGGACTCACGTCGTTATCAATTTCAAAAACTGAAGCAGAGACTAATCATTGTTGAAAACTTGATGTCTTAGATAAACAAATGTCTTTAAAAAAAGGCCAAAGATTTGTCATTAATATATGTGTAAATGAATAATTTTGTCATTATACGTATGTGCTCAAATCGTCTTGAATCCTTTTAAATTGCATGGTTTTGACGCATTGGTGAAGCTGTAAGCAAAGTCGGTTCAGAGTCACATATAAGAGAAGGTCAGCTATGGCGGTGGAGCGAGCACGACCCGGCCATTAGGTCACGTCGCTTTATATTCTGCCAGGCAGCCGCACAGCCTCTGGAATGCCCTCATCTGAACTCAATTTTGGCGAGTCTTTGTGTGGGGCTCACAGCAAAATATGTGGCGGCGATCTCAATGGAGGCGGCGGCATGAGGCCTGCCAAAGAACGGCATATGAATTGACTGCGTTTGACGAAAGAAATTTTTCAAATCCAGGTGCGTACACAAAAATATTTTAATAAACTTTGAAAATAAGCAAAAAAAAATAAAATTTTTCAAAAAATTTTAACTTGAAAAAATCATGAATGGACGGTAACAAATTTCTAAATAATATTGTACACCCTATGTGACCAAAGAAAAGGAACACTGACACCAAAAATAAAATGTATAAAAAAAAATTTTAAAGACCACGTTTTTCATGTGGACTCAAAAGTAGAAAATAATTTTTCGGCCTCTGCTGATCTCTGTTTGCTTTCATTCTCTTGGTCTTTTGTATTTCAGTTAAAATATTTTACAACATCTAAAACGAAAAACGTGGGGCGCATATGTATTTAATTGTTTGGTTAGTTGGTGAAATATCGATTGCAAGATTTGATCATCACAGACACGAAAGCGAGCTAAGAAAAACGTGGTAAAAAGCAATAATCGCGGCAATTTCAAGACTTGAAATATTTCTGGATTTTTGGAAAGTCAAGCATTGCTTTACGATGCTCCTATCATACATTACATAATACATTCGCTCCTTTTGAAAGATGATGCTACTAAGAATGTGAACACCTTATCTGTGGTCTTCTTCTGAATGGAAATCCAAGTTACTGTGTTTTATATCATCAATTACGTTGGTACTACAATGAAGTGAAGCTACATCGCTACATGTTTCAGTTTCAAATTCCTATTTAGCCTAAATTGATCGTTTGAAACTAGCTAACATTGTTTGTATAACATAATACAACATACAACTTCGTGTGATGATGGCTCTCATTCAGTTACTTGAATTCTATTATGAGAATTTAAATTTTGTTTTTCTTTTTTCATTTCAATAAACCTATCAGGATAAGCTACACATTGGTCGTGATTTCGAGCTTAATATCAAAATTCCAAATTATTTTCATTAAACCAAATACACACATCTATCTTATAAAAGTATCTTTAATACTCAGAAGGTGCGGTAATTCTAGCTCGGGTGAGTCAAATTCTGACAACTCATATTTTAAGTAGACTGAAGCCGAATTGACATTCGATTATACTACAAATTATACGCAACTGATTCAAGTTAAGAAAACATGAGGTCATTTTGCGTGTGTACAAATGTTCAACTAATGGACGACCAAGAAATTAAGCTGCCATGAATGTGAGCATATAACCAATTGATTGACTTACAAATTATTGATGACCGCCATATACACTTGTGTATTATTTGTGGTCTGATAATTAACTCCGTAAATGATGTTTATGATTAAAGAAATAATTGCTGTTCTTCCAATGTCTCCTGATGATGCCTTCATGTGGAATCTTTATTGCTTTTTTGATATGTAGCATGTAATGATATATAACCGAACGTTCCGCAATAAATGCACATGAGTAGCCTTTAATCACGTATTCAGCAATCATGAGGTTAAAGGTTAAATAGTTCATTTAGCTCAGAACTAATTTTACAATATATTTATCAGCATTACATTAAAGAAAAGGATTTGTAAGTGTGGGTCTCAGGGATACTAATGCTTCTCGTAAATGTAACATCGTGAGATACACAAATTCAAGATATTAATAAATCTATAGCAGCACAAGAATGACTAGACGTTTCAGTTCAAAACGAGAACATCATAATAAGAACACAGAGATTAATCTCTCCAAAGCTAAGTTCCGCAACCAAGTCCCTATAATCATAATCTCGTATACACCCATGATCGAGATCAGCACAATCACATCTCACATATCAGAAGATAGTACAGAGCAGCAGGGCGGTTATAAGTGTCTTGTTTTGATCGGCGCATTTGCCTCCTGCATGGATCGAAGTACGTGCAAAAAACTTCGAAGTGGGCCGAGTGAACGAATGACTTCAAGCCAGAGAAGATCAGTCTTTGGAAACATCAGTCTCTGTCCGCTCTTGTCTTGTCCCACTTGTGTTGACGAGCAAAGACTTTAGTGAAACTTGAACATGTCGTAGGCAGTAGAAGGGAATCCTGTAGCTCCCTTCTTATTCTGGCTCTTAGCTACGAGTGCCTCCGCCATGCCGTTCCTGAAAATTCAAAACATAGAGATTGACATTAATTAAACAATTAATTATTTAAAAGACGGACATAACAACCAGATCCTACTGATTACTCTTTTTAAATTTACGCTTATATCAAAACAGGTTATTTTGTTTTAACATCGGACCTATTCCTTAGGTGTTTCAATATTTATTGTACTCCAGCACGAAATTTAAACAATGCATTGCAGACTGACAGCGATAAACTCTCTGAGATTGCCCTCTTGAAACGCTAGACTTAGTTCTAAAATTCCACGCACTCGTTCACTGCCTGAGTGAAGGAAGGGTCGCAGAGCTTCGACTTGAAGTTGTGTACGGAGTACTTGTTGTACATGCCCCAGATGCTATTCATCATCTTGCTGTTGTACATCATTGGGCTTTGGCCTGAAATGATAGGCAATTAGTTTTGAGAAATGAGTGATGTGCATTGTATCTATTAATATAAATAGTGAGTGTTTTTACAGTAATAACATAAACTATCCTGTTTTACTACATTTTGGATATTTTAAATGAGTAGAGAAGAAGAAAATTCGTAAAAATAAAATGAGAATTTTTTTATTTACCTTGCTTCATGGTCGAATTCATCTTAATAAATTATTTCTATTTCAATATTGCCTTCAACAACACTTCAAGAATCATCGGAGCAACTCATTTTCCCAACCTTGTAGGTGCTCTTATCTAGAGTAGATAAAGATGCATTGAAATGACTACCTTCAAGTAAATCAGAATACCTTTTTATCCTTGGCTAACATGATTAATAAATCTTAATGAAGGAACAAATCCTGTTTCTACTTCTATATTGCCAACACCAACCCCACAAAAACAATTAAATGTAGATTTATTTGCACATTCCTGCCAATCTAGCGGATAAAATGCTCTTTAGAATAAATTAGATAAAATAAAAATTAAAATGTACCAATTGCTTCTATAAGAATTATTTTTCCCACTTAAATCGAAACTTTTTATCGCACTTCTGTTTCGTATATATAAGCTGAACGAACACTGGATTTCATGTACCAAGTTGCCTAAATCTCAGATTTCCTGGAATGATCACAACGCTGGACCATACCTGAAGCTATGGAGACTGCCGGTGGTTCTTCCATATACGCCGACGGGGGTGGTGGACTGGAGCCCTGAGAACGTCTCTTCTGCTCGGCTTTCACCATCTGCATTGCGTATGGCATCGACATGCCGGCAACACAGTTTGTACAAACTCCTGCACAAAATACAAAGGATTAATTCATGGTCAATAACTATGTAGTGAATGGAAACCATGATGATAATCACTTATTGCAGACAACTAGTCTTCTTTTCTAGTAAATAATCTTGAATTCGATCGCTCGCATGGGAGCTTCAATAGATGGATAACCAAAGCAGTCGCGAAAATAATGTTTTGGCCAAGGTTGCATGATGGCCTAAAAACGGCCAAGTTCACGAACAAAAAAAGGCCAAAAAGGCCTATAACTCAATATGTACTGGTTTATTTGTAAGTTCCGGTTTAAAAATTCCATTTATTTTTTTTATAGTTTTTAAAATTTAATTAGGAAGTACCCCTATCATAGATTTTTGCCACCCCAACGCAATTAAAAAAAAACTAAATCGCGGAATTTTTCCGGAAAAAAATACCGCCTGGCAACCCTGGTTCCGGCCACGCATTACTTTATGATGTGATTCTCAAACATAATATAGGACAAAGATTCAACATAAAAAATGTTACATGGGAAGCTGAATTTACCGGAAACATCAAGATCTTTATAATCGTTCGTAGCTTGTTCGATCAAGATCGCTAGTTTTCCTTCTTCTTTCTAGCTCAGCCCCGATCACCCGGAAATATTAATGTTAAATCAATGAATGCATTAATAGCTCTGTTGTTTGCAATGTTAATCATGCGATGCGATGGTGAATTCGGCCGATCAGAAGGTCATTGCATTAATAGCTCCATTATTTGCAACGGTGATAACACGTTGTTTGAGTGAATTCGTCCGATCAGAGGGTCATGTCAAGCACCACGCGTACGTGATGGCAGTGGCTCGGGTTAACTGGTTAGACCAAAATGTTGGCCCCCGCCATAGCTCGAGCAGCTGGGATCACGTCCGCAGCTTAGATGCTGTACCTGCAGCTGCTCACTTATCTTGTTCACTCTCTACGATCGCCAATGCGGCAGAGAACAACTGAATGGGGCTCATCTATCACGATGAAAAATACCTTTTTTGACAAACAAATCAACATGGCTAAAGCAATGGAAGCTTCTCAAATTACCAATGTAAAACTACGCTGGAACAGAAGTGTGATTTACCCTCTGCATAAATTTTGCAAGTATATCCTTGTCCGTCCGTGCTTGAAAAAAGAGCCTAACAACGATTCTATGGTTAAATTTTACGAATTTGCGTCTTACTCTTACCTGATCTGATTGCAGAAAATGCAGCAAAAATGCAGTCCGCCCCAAAACCACACCGTCCGTGATCACTGTTGAACACGATCATAAAATTAATGAAACTTCGTTCTCCACCACAAAAGTTAAACGAGGGCTGGGAAAATATCGTACGAGATTCAAGTCACTGGTTCTCTTGTCGATCGCACTTGAACAGACACAGAAAGGTTCTGGGGCCAGGAGCCTGGTATTTATACTCGCCCTTTACCAGCCCCTAAAAACCAGTCTTGCTTGATTTTCGCCTCATCCAAGGTGAGCAGTAACAACAACAACGAGAGCAAGAGTTGCTGTCGCTGGGCAGAAATCTTCTTAAACCTTAAAGGGGGGCGATCAAATACGATGAAGTCATGAATCCTATCGTTTTCGCTATATTCACACAGTGAATCAAGGTGAAAGCTCCTGACCGTGCACGACGTTGACGCACATAGTTATATAAATCTGTTAAAGGCGACATATGTTTAGAGACTCGGGTAAAAAAATTGGTTGTGAGACTCGTCATGAGCTGCTGAAAATTTGGCCCTGAAGTAGCGGCATAGATGGTATTAGGACATCACAAGCGACAGGACAAGGTATGGAAATCTGTAGAAGTTTGGATTATAACGACAGTTTTATAAACAATGTCTCCACATTCAACTACCGGTAATAACAATATTATGTCTCACATCCTATTTTGTAAGAACTAACCAATTTGTTCGGTAGACATCAACTAATTCTAGAGCATAACTTCCTTGTACGAGCAGACGTCAGTGTAGTAACACTCAATGATGTGCTGAGTAGCCATGTATGAAATTCGCTGGTGCTTCGGGGTACCCATAGCTGCAACAGGGCCATCTACATGTATGAAGGTCGGAGCTCCTCAGCCAGAAAAACTATGGAAGTATACTGAAAAATTTATTTGGCTTCCGTGATGTCCAGATGGCTACGTTTCTGTCTGCGTCATTCGTCAAAAAACACAAGCCAGCGCATACATCGGTTAGGCTCGGTAGAAGATCAGGAGGGCGAGTTTCTTCGACACTGACATGGATTTGATCACGTGCCCAACTTTTGCCTGCACGTGTTGAGCGCGTGATTATTTAAATACATAGGAACACTTTCCATTTCTATTTTGAGCTCAGTTGTGTGGGAAAGCAAGTTCAAGGACGGGTATGCATCTTCCAAGTCAGAGTAAAGACTCATGGAACGCTCTTTTTTTAGTAGTAGGTCAGTTAACTTGGTTAAACGGTACTATTGCAAGCCCAAAAGGATTAAATATAAGTGTGCGGTTTGGGATACGTTAGTGACATACCAAGGGCCAAAAGTTCATTAAAATTCTAAAGAGAACTTTACTGTCTCAGTGCAAACTTATCGTTCGGCATTCATCAATCAGCAATATCGATTCCAATAATTTTCCATCGATGATTATTGAATGTTGGGGCCCTCAATGAAGAAAATTATTTTTTATATGACACGCTGAAAACCTTATCACACGAAATCTCACGTATTCTATTGATGTCATCTCTGTTTATGTTGCGTGTAAACGTAAGATTTAAACTTGTTCCTGAGCTAACCTGTGTACTGGCAATTTTGGCATCTCGGCACGCCTTTCATTGGACCTAATCGACAATTCTCCGAACTCATGCGAATGGTTTTTACTTAACAAAGAGCCTAGCTATCTGCTGGACCAAACCCTTGCTTACGTCAGCCAATCTTAACATAAGCTTTTAATGAGGTTAGCAATTCATTATCTATTAGCTTCCGTTGAGAAACGCTTTTACGTTTGGTTGGGTATGATGCGATTGTATTTTCTTTGATAGTTGCAGATAATCGTGCACGCTACATTTATGCAGCGTTTTTCGTTTCGGTCGCTTATTACAAAAAAATGTATAAGTTGATTTCGTCAGGGCCATGTAAGGAAAGAATTTTTGGAAGACATGCTTTGTTTAGCGGACTTTTCGTTGGCTGGCAATACTATACTGCGCGATGTGAATATTTTTACAGAAACACGTCATGCAGCCATCGCGCAGGATATTCGAGAACCTTGGTATCAAATATTCATTCCTTTGTCAAGTGCAACAACGTTAGTGCTACTCATTGCTTATAATTTAATGAATTCAACATAGCACATGTACCAGAACGTACAACCACATTGTGATGGTGTGGAATTAAGCCAGTTACCACCCATAAATTATCAGTTACCACCCATAAATTATAGCTTAAACATCGCTGTTGCTTACCCCACTTTACCTTTCTTCGAATACTACCGCATCGTCAATGCCACTGATTTTGTCGATTGTAGCCCACAATCAATAATTGTTAGTACTTTTTTGGCTGGGAGATAAAAAACGGCAACGAATGCGTTATTTGAGCAACAAATACCAACAATATCTTCTACAAGTATCGTACATATCGATGACCTATATCAGTTGACCCTATTGAAGACTACAAATGCACACTCATATGTTATACTGTAATTTGATTGGTGATGGAGTCAAAATTGTAACCGCTTAGTTTAGTTCCAGTGAAATATATTTATTTAAACGTACTTCTCTACTTAAAAATAGCCAAAGGCTCAAAATGACCTGGAAATGTTTTGCTTCAATTTTGTGTCATAAATAATTTCATTGAAAATACTTGACGAAGCAACTAAAGTCCATTCATCTATTTATATATGACGTGTACAGCGTTACGCGGAGGTACTATCACGGAGGTTGCGTTCTGGGATGCCTCCACGATGCCCAAATATCCGTAGAAATGAAGATAACAATTTTTAAATTTATTCATCATGTATTTGTAATTAATATGCATTTATGGATGTGCATAAGAAGTAAAATATAGGTTTTTACTTCCAACAAATATATTACCTCAATTCACCCGATACAGCGATACTTGTATATCGATCAGAGTGTGACGTCAGCAACATCATTATTACCTAACCTGGATCTATATGTGGTGCCGGTCATAGTTGAATTAATACAAATTAATTCAACCATGGTGCCGGTATTCTTCTATCGAATAGAAACTGTAAGCTTTGAAAAAAAAAGGAATGCTGTAATTTGCTTCAATAGTTCCGTAAAAGGATATATAGTAATAATATTCAATGCGAGTTTTGTCTTTTGGAATAAAAACGGATTTGTCGATAAATGTCAAATTTTCATGATTTAACTAACATGTTCTCGATTATTATTTTTTAATATTAATATTAATAAAAATACATTAATATTTTTTCTCTTCAGCTCAAAGAATTACAATGTACGCTTTGCCACTGGACAGTAATTTTTGTACTTCGTGTCGCCATTGCCTGTGATGGGTGTCAAAATTACAGGAACTAGCGAGTCGTATTGATTCCCGAACAAATGAGCATCGAGCCAAAGGTATTTATTACGTAGTTTTATGGCACTTAAAATGACTTCTGATGGGACAAAATGGTGCTCTTCAAGCCAATGAAGAAATTTATCCACACAAAAATTCCTTTCAACAGTAAAATGATACTATTCGACTACGTATTAGCTAGATTTTGGCAATTTAACTTCAATTTCTATGATAGATGGTTAGAAAATAAGAGTACGGCGAAATAAGAACCGGGTAGTAGATTCAGTAAGCATCAATTTACTCGGACGAGAAGGGGAGTGAGTAAACCATGATTATTTCAATTCTCAAACAAATAATCAATTAAATTCAAAAGACATCTGAAGCTGACTGAGCTGGACGTGTGCAGACGTTAGGTACTACGTAAATTAGTTATCAAGCGCGCTAGACGGAAAGTATTGCGCTGATTCGATCTACTTTAACTTGAACGAATTCAGCTAATTGTCAATACTTTTGTTAAATTTTTCTTTACTAAGTATAAAATTTAGGACTTCTCTGATTCAGAACAGAATCGCACAGCTACATAAAAGATGGGTCAATAACAATTGGGTTCCGGCTTGCTAACATTTTTGTTCACTTCGAACGACAAGAAGGAATCTTTCTGGAGACTCAACTGGTTAGTATTTCGTTTCCAAGAAACATACAAGGATAATAAAATAAAAAATTTGTAACTATTTTGTCACCAAAGCCACACCGGAAATTTATCGTCTTACAAGGCGCCGGGCATTTATTGTTATTTTTACGTTCGGCAGGATAATAAAGGTTAGCAAAGGAACGCATTCAGCAGGATAATCCTTGATAACCCTATTACATGATTTAAAAACTTCTAATTCTTTTTTATCCAATGCTGCACGAGAATACTTTACTGTGGAATTTAAATCTATAACTAAATTTCATTCACAATACATTATCTATGAAGCGAAAAGTGTTCATCGACGTATTGCTTTTCCTATGGCTTTAGACAACCATCTTCCCAATCAACAATCTAATAATTATGTAAATCGCAAGAACAAATCAACCTTGCCCGAATTCAAAAGATTTATTGTTTGCAGTGTAAATTTGACGGTGATCAATGGGGATGTTTTATTTTAGATCTTGACTTTAGCAAGACCTCTGCTGACTTCTTCGAGCTTGTGGATCTGGCGAATGAAGAAGTCGCCGTAGCGCTGAGCCACCTTGGTGTCAGCGATGTGAATCATTTGTTTGTCGATGTAGAAATCCACCTGAAATAATAGGCAAGTAATTAGAGACCATTGACTAGACATGAACTCAATGTTTATCATAACTTAAAATTGAATAACAATCACGGAAATTTTTAACTAAAATATGTTCAAATCTTAATTGATAATTTTATTGTAGTTCAATATCAAGAATTATTCAAGCCCGTGCACCACTCCTTCCTAAAATGTTTGCGTACTTCAGAGTCACTCTGGAAGTCACCGTTGAGCCCTGAAGTGCCTTTGGTCCAAACGACGTTCATCATCTTGTGCTTGAAGCACAGCAGAGAGTTGCAGAAGTCTTGGTTACTCATGCCCGTGAAGGCGGCTGCTTTCTCCACTGGCATCGTCGTGTAGAGTTTCAGATAAGAACGCATCACGCTGATCTGCATCTGCTGCTGCACTTCATCCAAGAACACCTGAGAATAGATGAAACAAATGCGCAAAAAATTATGTTCAGGCTTTGAAGAGACAGGAAATGAACGGCTGCTTCGATGCCATACATCGAAAGCAACACATAATTTACTCTTTGATTTTGGAGTACATCAACTTAACTGGGAGTATTGAAGAGAATTGAATATATTCTCTGTTTACATATTTTAACTATTCTTGAATGAAAAAACAAAATCGCCATCACTTAAATGCGCAACATCATTTACAAGAGCAATAATAATGCTTTGTCGGGAGCAATGTAGAATTCTGGGAATGTGGTTTCATATATTCAAGATTGATCCAGCTTAGTAGCATGATCAGTTCCAAAATATTAGCTAAATATAAGTAAAAATTTAAATGCGAATTTTTAGGTCTAATGAATTGTTTACATGTTCATATATTATCCCTCACAAATTCCACCATGGTCGGGAGTATAAAAATCCCATAATATATTTAAAGCAATAATCAGGTCACTTACATTCAAAGTTGTTAAAAATATGATGGGAATAATTCAAAGTCACTACCCCCGTAGAGCTAAAGATGAGAGATGGAAATCTCAACCAGGCGTTTCGTACCTTGAGCTGCTGCTGGAGAGGCTCCTTATGGTAGTCGGCGGGCACAGCATCTGCAGCAGGGGGCACAGGAGACAGGAACTTGGGGCAAGCGTAAGTGAAGCAGTTGCTGAACTCGTTTATGTCGCCACGCTGTGTGTGTAAAAAAATAGTCCAAACAAATAATTTAAATCTCAGTCGACCAATAATTATGACTTATAGATACCAACGAATTCATGTTATGAGAAATAGAGAGAACTGAGCAACACCTCTTTGGATTTAATTCCTAAAAAGTCAAATTAACATAATATACTATGCAAATCTTTATAAAGTTCATTTCACCAAACCAAATTGGATTGAATTAAACAAACACTTTAGGAAATCTGTTAATGGCCAACACAAGAAATTTCTAAAAAGATCACTCACAGTCATCCTGGCAATCTTCTCAGCTAGAGCCTTCTCTCTCAGCGTCGACTGAATGGCCTCATCAATGCGCTGCGGATGCAACACAAGGCAGATCGCCAGCAGCGTGTACATCTGTTCCGTCTGCATGCAGGAGAAAGGCTTGAAGTCAGTTTTTAACAAGAGAAAAAACATGGGTAATAATTATTCATTTATTGACGCAGTATTCAACGCTGACAATGCAGGGCCAGTGTACGACCCACCCTCAATTCATTTGCATCAAATTTGCACTATTCATTGACATTTTCATTAATCATGCTCATTGGAATTTAAACACATCAATCCACGCCCAACCTAACAAAATTTCACTTAAAAGACTATAATTTGACCTGCTTGTTGATTTGATCATTCTGGTAGGTCCTTGACTGGAACATGGTTCGTGTGCGCTGGATGTACACGAGAATGTTGGAGAATGTCCTGATGGCGTCAGCATAGCGCCTCATCATCATGTAAGCAAATCCCACGTAGTAGTATGTGGTGATCTGGCAAGCAGCTACTCGGGAATACATCGACTTCTTGTTCAGTTCAATGTTCTCAAGTACCTGATTGAAAGGGTAAATTAGATTGAGTAAATATCCTTATAGGAACAACAACAATGTAAGACAGCTAGTAAATCTGAGCGTCGTCACAGTACTCGCCAATTAGAGTACAGCAGATAATTAAAGAACACATGTAGACAGACATATGTGCAAGTGAGTCAATTAATGAACTTTCCAAGAGGTCGCCTAGAATTACACAAGCACAATGCGGCCTGAAAACTGGAGCTAGTAAAATACGCTTCAACACCTCATCTACCAACATATCAGACAACAAAATTTAGGATTTTCTAAGTGCATAAAATAGCCCAGAAAATTACCTTCAAGGCCTGGTAGTAATCGCCCAGCAGCGAGTGGAGACGCAGGAGTCCCACAAGACTGAAGTATCCAAGCATCTTGTACAGAGAGTGGCGTCCGAACTCTCCAGCAACAGTATCTGGGTCGCCACCACTCGTGTACACCTTCAAGTTAGACCAGTAGGTATAGTTATACACGCATAAATCTAACAATCATTAACCCAGGCACTCCAGTCTAAACTTCATTATAAATAAAACTATAACGGCAAAATGGATTGAATTCCAATTTTTTTGGCATTGAGTCCTATTTCTTCAACTTATCCATTATTAATGTATTGAAAACTTGAAAAACATATATAAATAGCAGGGACTGAGTCACTATTTTAGTGACTTTGATATGATTTTTTCATGCTGAATTGAAAAAATACACAAATTGCTTTTGATGCAGCATTATAAGCTAGAAAAATGTTAACTGACCTCTAGCTGCTGATTGATGTTACTCTTGTCAATGACGCAATGAAGGACGTTGAGAACCGAGTGAACATTCCAGATCTTGGGATTTTCACGCAGTAGCTCCAGTTCACTTTCAGTTTTCTTTTGCAGTTTGGAACGGAACTGCGAGAATGCCTGTGAAATATAAATATTGTAAGTAAACATTTTTTACTACCACGAAACTAAATATATTAAATTTATTAAGCATTGATATATGGAACAATAATTATGCAAAGTGTGTGGTACATGAATATTGTCATTGATTAACATTAGCCATACAAAACACATGAGGTAACTTCTGAAGGGATTTTGCAAGTTTTATCAGTGAAGGACACAAGTAAGTTATTTAAATAGAAAAAATGTGTATAACTCCATCAACAAATTTTTATCATCTAATATTCATGCGCATGGTTGTGATACAGACTAGAGCACCGAACCTGGAACTGGTAAATGAACTCGTCAATGATTTCCCATAACCATTGGTTGGGTAGCTCCAACTTTATGGGAGTCTCCGCACCTGAGGAAATTTTACAAATATTTTAGGTTATGAGGATTATAAGAATTCTGGGATCACTATTCTCATAAAAATTCAAAAGTGGTGCACATGTTTTGGACTTTACCAGATCAAGAAATAATAAATGAACTTGTAAATGCATAGAAAGAGACTGCCAGAACAAAGATAATACTTCTAATATCAGAGTAATATTTGAATCTAAATTCAGACTAATAAGACTTCATTCGCCTCAGCTGCATTACACAGAAGAGAAAACAGAACTTTAACTCACTCAGGATAAAGTTGAAGAACTTGCAGTAGTTGAAATAAGACTCAAATCTGTGCTCAAGAGTTGGTCCACCGGGAACTTGAGCATAAATGTGTCGATAGAAGAGTTCTTGGTAGAGGATCAGAAAGGTCTCATCTTCCTTCTCTTCAATGAGCTTGTTAGCATACAAATCACTAAGCTCAGGCCAGCTCTGGTTCATGTAGTAAAGTTCTGTGAGACGCCCAAACCTGTCAAATGAATGTATTTGTACTCAAAACATGCAGATAGGGCATTAATATCATGCTTTCATTCACACTTAATTATAGTCTAAACACGTAAATTGTTATCATTATTGACAGATGATGTTTATATTTATAAACTCAAATAATATTATCCATTGAAGTATATTTTTGACTGAAAGTGAGGGTGCTTCATTATGTGAAATTCTCATAGGGTGCTTCATTATGTGCCTAAATATTCATTTAAATATTTTCATCATGAATATTCATTAGAGCAATTTGAAAAACATCTACAACCTTAAGCAGCCATTAATCCTGACACCAGAGACAAGCTTTCAACCAGACCACGTCACTAAGTATCACATTCAAGCAACATAATCTTATGACCTGTGATTAACTCAACAGGGTCCATGACACCCTTGAAAATATTGTCAAACTCAACAGGTCTATCACTTGCACTGTGACAGAGGAACCCACCAGCATCATCATGCAGTGGCCCAACATCATCCAGCCGACCATCATGCACTGGCCCAACATCATCCAGCCATCCAAGCTGTAGCCTTAATCTCTACAGATTGGACTGCAGCTATTCATATCTTAACTACGTATCACATTTTTGAACTTTGAGATTGTTTTACTTATTTTCTGCTTTCAAAATTTTGTGTTGTAACCTATTAGTGTGTATAATGTTCTTATTTTTATCAAAATTTCATTGTTCAATGCTTCCTATAACTTAAAAAAAATGCTGTTGCATTTTAAAGGTTATAAATAAAGTGAAATTACTTTTTTAAACCTGCCTTTTGATCATCCAATGTCATCTGAAGAATCATTCAGCCCTGGAAATTTAAATTATTAAATTCTCTGGTCATTCTTTGCACGTGTTCAAACAAGCTAATTCCGCCATCTAACACTTAATTATAGATGAACAAATGTGTGAAACATCACATATGATTTCTCTCATCAGAAAATTGCTCATTGCACTAAAAACCAATCTCAACATGCATCAGAGGAGTAGCAACATAATTTCTACTTACTCAGAATAGAGTACAGGAATCTCATAAGCACTTCCATCCCTGATAATGTCCCGGAAGTACAAGATGTACTTCTTGACATCCTCTGGGATGCTGTAGGTGATGCTACTGCCCTCCTCAGGAACCGACAGACCTCGGTCATATTGGTAGTCCTCAGGGTAGTTTTCAAACTGGAAAATAGAGTAGCTTTCAGAAAAATAACCTCAAGGTTTCTTACATTTTAGAAACCTGCTTCTAGTTCTTCACATTTATTTTTCCTAGCAGCACGTGTAGACTCCAAGTGACTTAAAAAAATCACTGGTGCATCTTCATAAAAAAAAAGAGATAGACGGAGAGATCTTACTTTAATTACATCACAATGTGTATTTGAAAATTTAGCAACAAGATATGCCATTGGATAAATAAAGAAATATAATTTTAGGATGATATATAGTTATATTATTTATAAAAATGGTAAATAATCATAATTAAATGAATTTACAGTAAAATACAAAAGGAATATTATTTTAAATAAAGCATGATTGAAACTGCATAACTAACAGTAAATATTGAGGCACAAAAAAGTTCAGAATTGAAAAGAATTATTTAGCCAAAAAATTGTAATATATTGTAAATGAGAGCACTGGAGCTGTTGAGCAACATGAATTTGAGGGGAATTTTTATTCTCATTTAATCAATCTGATAGATGCACCAAAATATGAGGAAAAATGCACTGTATGACACAAATAGTCCAAACATGGATTTGAGCTGCACAATTGCATGCAAACATATACTTGCATCACATGGCTATGCACATGTGACAGAACACAATTTTTGTGGATTATTTTTTTAAAACATTATTTTGCTTCTGATTTCACTCAAGAGATTTAACTTATGTATGACTAGGTAATGCGTAGACATATTTTTATTTCTTAACTGTAACAAGGAATATCCTTTGCTGTGATATTATCTGTCAGTAGCGTCGCATTGCAATCATGCACTAAGTGCCATTCCTTGTCTGCTAGCCCCGACCACGTTTAGACTTATTTCTATATATTAATTGCAAATTATTACTTGACCTTTGGTTTATATGATTTAATGCTCAATTCTTATATTTTTTTATTATTATATTTATTAATCATGCTAGACATCTTAGAGGTAAATGTTCTATAAGAAGTTAATTATAACTTGTAGTCATGTTGCCAAATGGTTAAACTTTTTATTAATATTAAGGTATTTTATTAGGTGATAATACTTCTCATTGAATTTGATAATGCTTTTAGTCAATGTTCATTTGTCTAGACTATTGATAAACTGGTATTGACTTGCGCGCTTGCAAGGTATTTTTGAGAGTAATTCTGTCATAATCAACTATCATCCATTAATATGTGACCAAAGAAGTAGGATATGATTCTGCTTGTTGTAATATATTATATTACCTATTTTTTGCAATTAGAGTGTTAACAGCCCGTTTTGTGCTCCTTGTAAATGAGGTATTGTGTTGACATTATTTTAGCTGAGTTACCCCAAGCAGGCAAGTTGTGAGTGCTCAGTTGTACTGGGTGGGCGTGCAGACATTTCGACTCAAATTCAGGGAAAGAGCCAGATCTGGGCTTCAAAGACTACCAGAGTTCTGGAAATATCTTGTAAAGAGATCCACTGAATAATTATGGTGTAGGTCAGTTAGTTCCAGTGGCTAGTTCCAGTTGATTGAAGTGCTCTGGCATGGCTAGTTCCCACACCAAGAACCTCTTGTGTTGTGAGGACTTATAACCTCTGCACTCAAGTATATTTGTCAGCATTCTGGCACAGCATCTGCCAAACTGTTTGGGACTCCCGTGTCAGGGGAATTGATACCTTTCATGCTTCGGAGTAATTAGAATTTGGCAGTGTTTTAGGGCAAGTATCCCTAGTATCTGTGGCTGGTTGTTGGTATCTTGGTGCGGCTAGTTCCCGTACCATTTGCTATCCAGATTTACAATTCTTGGTAGTGTATTGGGGCTGGTACCCCTAGTTTCTGCAGCTGGTTTTTGGGATCTTGGTGTGGCTAGTTCCCAAACCATTTGCTGCCCATTTTTGTGATTATTGGCAGTGTATTATGGCTAGTAACCCTAGGCTCTGCATCTGGTTTTTTTGCACCTTTGTCTGGCTATTTCCCGTACCACTTCCTTTTTTCCTTCATTTATTTGCAAATTCGATTACTTTCCAAAACCTGAAATGAAATCTCATGACTTTTCAGGCCTGGAAAACAAAAAATCAAATTCCACGAGTTTCTAGTTTTTCCATGACTGGTATGAACCCTGTTTCAACTTCACGCCAGTTTTTCCAGTTAAACTCATATGCATATTAGTGACTGCAAATTTGTTTAATGCCTGCTGCTGCTGACAGTGGTGGCAGCTGCAGCTGTGCAATGAAACCATTGTATCCTCTCACCATGCAGCTATGCATGTAGCAAATTTGTGATCATACATATGTTCAATGCCTGCGGCAGTTGACAGCGGCAGCTGCTATGTGATGAAGCAATTGCATCCTCGTGCATGGTAGCCATGTATGTAATTAGTACTGTTGCTGCATTCAAAGCCAGCTGCTGCTGTCATTGAGGCAAAGCAGAGACATCTCAAGACATTTTTTTAGTTTGTTTGTGAGTGCAATTAGATCACTAAGATCAGTAAATTAACATTGATACAGTCAACTGGGGTGACTTTGGCCAAATTACACTAGTTTGAAGTTTCTGCCAATCAAATTCCAGCAAAATAGAAATGAGGCATTGCTGGTGATTGTAAATTTGTAAATATATTACTGAAAGGTTCTTCTTTGAATATCTCATGTCTAAATCATGTCACTTTTATCGTTTAATAATATTTTTTAATTAGCTGGGTGGCTGATGTCACCCAGCAATGGGGTGACCTTGGCCACGTGTGTTAAAACACAGTAAAAACGTAAAAATGATTTCATGGCCTAATTCAACCATTAGCGGGGTGACATCGGCCACGTAGTGTGTCTTAAAAAATGATAATCAATGCCACTGTGTATTACAACAATTGAAACACAAAGATAAGGACTCACATTTGTGAATCAATGTTTCATTAAGGCAGCTTTCTGTCTATTTCAATGGCAGCTGGACGTGAAAGATTAAAAATCTAGTCCCCAGGAGATCTTGAGCATTCTTCAAAAAAACCAATGATGCTTGAACTTAGAGATGCAACCCTTGAACTTACATAAAGTGCCACCCTGTCTGTCAAGGTAATTTTCAACCAAAAACGCAAATCCATACCATCTAATGGGAAGCCCCAGTTTGGTAGCAGAATAATGTAGGATACTAAATCTGACTCCTCTGTAGGTGAAAGAGTACACTGCCCTAAATTTTTTGCATTAAGGCAAGCACGTCGGTCGTTCAAAGTTGAATGAGGGACTTTGAAATGTTACCAGCTTCTCTTAGGCCAACACCATCTTCTATCAACTACAATGCTCTCTTAAGGGGAGTATCTGGCCAAAATTTTTTTTAATTTTTTTAATTTTGGCTTTTCTGGTTTTTAGTCTTGTCTTAAAGCTGACATTCTGCTCTATTCAATGGTACCAAAATCATCTCTGTAAGTTGATTTATGCGTTCATGACAGATCATGAAAAGGTGGGGGGTGGTGGAGTTCTTTCACATTTAGTTAGGATAGGTGAAAATTCCCAGTAGCATACTTATTACTTAAATAGCTAGTACCTTCAGTTACCCGCCTGCAGTTGTACGGGAGGGTTTGCATGTCGTTCACACTATCCTTGACAGGAATTGAGCTCTAGTATTGCCTAGTCTTGCATTCTTGCCACCTTGAACGCTTATTTCGAGACGCCCGGGACTTTGTCAGGCTCTACCTAACAATTAATTTAATGTCACTGCAAACCTATCTCCTCCTACAGTTTTGAAGCTACACTGATGAGACATATACCATTCAATTCGCAATTGAAATATCTAGAGAATCATCATAGCTTTTTTTCAATTTTGTTATAGTTTTGAAAATATTGTGAAAAAAAAGAAAGGGAAATTTGGGGAAATCTAAAAATTTTTGAAAATTTTGGGAAAAATGCTCCCACATCCACAAAAATTTGAAATTAAAAAAAAAACTACAACGAATCGATATATATTTTGATTGTGAATCGAATGGTATGTGTCTCATTGCTGTAACTTCAAAAATCTAGGAGATAGATTTCTATAGTAGGTACCCCCTTTTTGGCCATTTTCTTGGAATTTCACACTCATTTTTTCAAAAAAGGGACAGGAATAAAAGCTGTCTATTTTTCAGTTTCACACATGTGTACCAATTTTCAGAGTGATCATCTGTAAACAGCCGAGATAAAATTTTGCCCAGATGCTCCCCATAAAAGACTCCTCAGAATATAACCTATATGGCACAGAATATAATTTATGTTTATAGCTGCGCATATTGTCTGACAAAAGAAGACAAATATATTATTCTAAACATTTATTGGCTGGCCGAAGTCACCCCATATAGCCCATATACTATGTGGTGACTTTGGCCAGCTAATTTTTCAATCATATATATATTACATTTGGTAAAAAAATGTATAGCCATTGATATAATCATTATACAAGATACCAAAATAAGTGAAACAAATCTGATTTCAAAATTCTTTTTGTATCTCAAAATATTGAAGTACAGTATATATATAAATATATACTGTGGCATTCAGATTGTGTTGGTCAAGCAGGATATAAAATTATTGAAACAAAACAGTTTCCAATTGAAAGATAAGAAAAAAACTACATTGGATACCATTTTGTTCCAATCACATAACACAACTACAACAGAAACAAATGACCACAAAACAAAATCATAAACGTTGGCTGAAGTCACCCCGGCGGCCGAAGTCACCCCAGTTTGTTACCAGCATTGTTGTACATAGTAGGTAGTATGTGCAAAGCAGCATGTAGAACAATGCAAAACCTAAAAATTTTGGAGAATTTTTTGCCTTCAACATACTGTAGGCATTTTTGTCCTAATCTCCATACTTAATCAACAGCTTGATTTAGTTGACTCATGTTTGGAAATGAACCAAAGAATCTCAAATTACTACCATACTAACTTTTTTGTCAAGAAGTTTATATTAATATTTTGTTTGATTGCTGACTGCAATTTGCTAGTGTTACCAGAAAGTACAGAAAAAAAGTTCTATCATTCATGGCTTTAAACCAAACATAGTTGACAAATGAATAAAACAGTTGAGTATGTTATCTAAAGCTTAGGGGCTGCAATAAATCTACAAGTATCTAATTTGATTCATTACTTGAATTTGTCTTGAAATATTAACACATTTGTATTTCATGTCATGTAACTAATTCCATTAGATTCATATACTAAAAAGACATTACAGCCTACAGACATTTACAAATCAAAAACAATTTTAACTTTAACATGGATACCTATGTTTTCATTGATTTATTTTTCTGTTTATAGAATTGCTTACCTTTAGTTTCTAACCATTTAGCATTCAAGTTATCATATATGATCACTTAAAATCTTTAAAAATAGGCTTATCATCACTTAACTGTAAAGAATGCTCAACATTGTTTTGATGAAGTCAAAGTCAAAATCACCTAGCTATGCAACAATTGGTTATACTTTTACCAACAAATGTCTAGGAAAATTTTGCCCAATATTTCTTATTGGGATGTCAAGACTAGGAAAGTTGGCAACTGACAATTATCCACTAGAACGACCAACTCTTGGTCTACTATTAAAACAAGCTTAGAGATGAACAAAATAAATTGTAAAAAATAATTTTTGACTTAGGGTAAACACACCATATTCTGACATCGTGGGTAATTCCGATACTTCTCAACCTTTTTCTTCATATTAAGCTTTGTCTTATTTCCACACATGCATAGATGGTTGAAATAGTGACGTCATACTATTGCGCGCCAGATTTCCGCAAAACACTAGGTGTGGCAGGAAAATGTCAAGATCCTCAGAGCGAAAGTCCACGTCACCCAGTGAGAACATCAAAAAAGGTGTCAAAGTTGATAGTTTACCTTGCTCTACCAAATAGTGATAAACTGTTTGTGTAGAAAGAATATTATGGTTTGAGACTTTTAAATAAGTCTGTGAATATATTAGGAATCCTTTAAGTATACTCGTATTTGCTGATTTTAAGTGGTAAATAAATTAATAGATGATCAACTTAAGAGATGGTTATAGACACATAAAAACTAATTTAGACACAGCTTGGAATTAGACACACACACCTCATTCCGAGCTGTGTGCAAAAATTAAAATTTTCTTAATTAAAAGCTAATTAACTCTTAATTAAAAGCCTAATTAAGTAGTGTTCAATATTCAATAGTGTTCTAATTCCAAGCGGTGTTGTATTCCAATACAGCTCACACAGGGATTGGAATTCGAACACAAGAGGGTTGGAATTACGAATTAGTAGAGTTTGAAGCACAGCCGGAATTAGTCTGACAAAATTCCAAATTTAGTCACACACAGCGTAGGAATATATGGATTTAGTAGGTTTGCATTCTAAAGGCTTTTAAATAAATATGGCAACAGTTTGTGATGTTTCATTGTTGCTGGCGTGTAGTGCGGTGTTTTGAGAGTGACGTAAAGCAAACAAAACTCGAGTTGCGCGTACGGTGTATTTTTTATAGCCATTCCTTTTTTGCTACGTCCCTAAAGTGTCGGAATATACCACGTTTACCCTAGATATTAAATAATATTATAAACTAGAGCTGGGCAGGTACTTTCAAACATTGCCAAGTGGATGTAAATTCTTTAACTTAAGCTCAAGAAGATACATCTAGCGTACGATCAGCGTTTTTTGACACCTTCAAAACTTTCGTACGACCAACTTAGCTAAGACCGTACCTTCAAACCATGTTGCATGTCAGCCAATCACAAGCTCGCTTACATCCTTTGTTTACATTATGAGTCACATGACGCCACATGACGCCATGCTTCTGTGTTCAGTTATTTAAAAATTTTGTTTCTTTTTAAAGAATTCTAGACTCTTTTAATTTAATATTTTGATGACAAATGCCGTTTTAAGATAGCAAACTGTTATTTAGTGATTAATATGACATAATGAACAACGAGAATAGAATTTTAGTAAGTTCATTTTTTAGCTTCACCCCTCAGATTCGTTTTCTGTTGACATATACTAAGAAAAAATTCATTTGATGCATGACTAATAAAATTTTCTTAATATCGAATAAGGATATTTTCTAAATCTAAATTAGAGGATTTACCTTAAAATGATACTAAAGTCTAGACACTAGTATGATACACTAGTCCAGACACTATTAGAGACTAGATACTAGTAACTAAATGATTACCAACCGCTTCATTCACTCAAAAGTTGCTCGTCACTCCACTTACGCGACCTTTCAATCGGCGCAAAGTTACGTGCTCGTAACGTACTGCAAAATGTTTTGAAGGTACCATTATTTGAAGTTACGAGCACTTAGCATACTTACGCTGCACTTAAGCCGCTAAGAACACTTGGCAATGTTTTGAAAGTACCTGCCCAGGATATTATAAATTAACTAGTTACTAAAAGAACCTCTCATTTGCTGCTATTAGAATAGAATAGAATAGAAGTGTCGGCGTTGAAGAAATAGGCCCACCGCCCACGGCCTGTTGCCCATTCTTGAACTTTTCATGACTTGATTCACAAGGGACCCGGCCTTTGGAGCCCGATCTTTCCATAGCTTACAATTTCACACTCTGATAGGAGATTATTAGCAGTCAAATGATCTATCAATCGATCCCTCTGCCCTCACAACAGATTCCATTACCTTGCAAACAACACTTGTCAAACTGACAGGGCGATAGTTGCCCGGGCAGCTTTTGTCACCTTTTTTGAACAATGGTGTCACTTGAGTTTCTTTCCAGTCAGCCAGCAAAATTCCTTTGTTCAAAGTTTTTCGAAAAAGTGATGTCAGAGGGCCGGCTAGGACAGTTGCTAGGTAACTCTTTGAGTAATCTTGGGTGGAAGCTGTCTGGTCCACATGACTTGTTTGGATTTACAGCAATAAGGCGCTTGAGAACCTCTTCCTCTTGCATTTCAAAGCTTGTTAATTTAAAGCCGGCTGGGCGCTCGTCCATAGCTGGAATACTGTTCAAGTCCTCTTCAGTGAATACGCTACTGAAGAAATGATTAAGTACGTTAGCTTTGCCCTCATCAGAGGAAATCTTTCGTTGAGCTACTTTCAAATCAGAAATACCTAGGGTAAACGCGGTATATTCCGACATCGTAGGTAATTCCATCACGGTTTTGGAAGGTAATCTTGATCTTGGCGTCGAGCATAGTGGCAAACCAGAGATTTTTTAGAATCAGTTCATTTTTAATTTCATAATTTACTCAATATTTAAAGCAATTTCTTATGTATGATACTGCTGGTATCCATGATAGGTACTTTATTGGTCTACTAATAAGACTCAAAAATGAACTTGAGGTAGAGTCTAAAAAACTCTCTGCTTTGCCACTATGGCGTCGAGACATATATACAATAATTCTTTATTCATAGGTCCCAGCAATATTTTGCAGCACTGGCATCACCTCTCCAGCTTTTCCTTTATATTAAGCTTTGTTTTAGTTCCATGCGTTCATTGATGGTTGAAATGGTGATGTCATACATTTGCGTGTCAAAATACTGCAAAAACACTAGGTCTTGGCCATCTAGTGGGAAAATATTGAGATCCAAAGAGAGACAATGCATGTGAAGATTTTATTTCACACTGTTGCCAGTGGTGTTTCGGTGTTCTCTCTTCTGCTCTGCCTTGCTGAAGATTAGAGAAAATCGTCGCCGAAGGTTCTAGAAGGTTCTAGAAGGTTGCCAAATGTGTTGATCAGTTGGAGCTGTACGCTGGTCAGCTGGAGACCACATCCTGCAGAGTGAGGCAGCTCATTGGTGTTTTGTTCTTTCGTTTTTCTTCCGTTCTGCTTTTGCGGAAAACGTCGCCTCACAGAAAGCATCGTTGGCAGCATAGCCGAAGCTTCTGGAAGGTTGACTGCGTCGCCGAAGCTTCGGGAAGATTGGTAAATGGCGTCGGCAAGATCTTCAAAGAAGTAAATTTGTCTGCTAATTCGTCTCCGAATATCTTTCAAATCTTTATCACTCTCTGCATAGTGGCTGACGCGTAGTGAAGTGTTTTGAGAGTCATGTGAAGGCAACAGAACTTACGTAATGCATACGGTTTTTTTTTAGTTTTTCATTTCTCGATGCGTCCTTAATGTGTCGGAATATACCGCGTTTACCCTACCGTCCTTCATCTTGCACTTCAAGATAGCATACAAAAAGAAGGCTTTCGAGTTCTTTTTTGGTAGGCCTACTATGCACAAATTTCTTAGGTACTATGCACAAATTTGAAATAAAAAAATCTAGATTGAAAATTGTCATTTATTACTAACATATCATTACCCCAAAATTGTGAATTTCAAGTGAATTGATTTCAAGCATTGAGAGGCATCATTGAAACAAAATTATGTTTCAAAATTAAATTTGGAGCATTGATCTTTGTATTGGTATTCTGTGAGTGTGAAAGGTTACGCTATATTATATAACTCACAGTCTCACACTCAGCAATATCGATAAGTCAATAGGCTGAATAGCAGTTACAATGTTACATATACTGAAATAGGTACCTAGTCCTAAAACACGCACATCACGAACTCCGAATCAAAAACAATACTTAAACAATAAACATACCTCATCTACAAATTCATTATACATTGTTAAAGTCAATTCTGAGCAGCTTGAAATAAATTTTATTTCTTGAACAACTAGCTTTACAGCACGAGGTCTTTAGCCGTTTAGCGCGCAGAAACACTTCTTCTCAGGATGTCCACGCCGGGGCAGAACCAGTGAAACACTGCAGCAGTTTGTAACTAAAAGTTATATCGCTATTGTACTTACTATGAGAACTGTTTAGGTTTTTGGGCCGCTATTTAGAGTTTCGCCTAGGGTCTATTATAATCAGAATCACTATAAATAAGATTTATAATACAAAATGTATTCTATAAATTATAAATCTTTATAAAAATGTATAATATGTTTGCTGAATTTATTTTAGAATCATATTTAGAAACAGAGTTAGCTCCTCAGTACGGTCATGTTGCTTAACCCCACGTTTATTCATACTGCACTTCGCCCTGCATAAAAAAAAATCTGAACAATATACGACAATAGTACGCTAAATCACCAACAGGAGAATTTGATATTTTATACTATGAAAGTATGATTCGCTAAGATAGTGTTACAGTATCGTGCAAGTCGGCAGGCTGTGTGGATTCACGGTTTACTTGTAGGGATCAACGGTTTACCACAAACCATTGCTCAACTGCCTAGTACTGACTACTGAGCTTGAAGTTTTAAGAAGAATTCAATTTAGGTACAATTTTAATAAATAGCGTGCAGAATATACTGCAAAATACTGAGTTATTCTCAAAACTCGTACTAGACATAGCTACCTAGTTATGGCTGAAAGGAATCCAGGCTGTGATTTGGGTGAGTTCGTTGAAAAACATTTTGAAGATTGGACCAATCATAATCATTGGATCTTGAAAGCATCATCATAGCCTACCTGACCGCTATTATGCTGTATATTTGTGATTTAACTTTATAAATAATAAATCTATAGGGCATAGGCTATAGGTATAGCTATATTGTATAATGTATACTACTATTGATTTATATTCAAAGTTTTGTTTCAGCACTGATTAATTTTTTTCAGTTTTTAATCAATTCTTTTTGTTGGTAGCTATGGGCAAAAAAGTTTTCTTTCATTGGAATGAATCTGAACATCTGAAAGAAGAAAAATTTATAGAAAAATACCATGTAATTTTAAGTGGAGTACATTCAATGAAAGTAAGAAAGCTTTTATCTATACATTTTTTCCTTTATTCATTTTCATTGCATCCCAAAAATGGAGCAATTTTTGGCACAGTGCAACATACCATCAACCGGGGCTACTCGGGATGGGCGTGGTAACTCGGGACAGTCCTCCGACATGGCGTAAAACTGTTTTAGCCTAGTAGCAAAACTAATTGGATTATTGCAAAACTAGCTATAGTGGCATAAACATCAACATTTTTCCTATTTAAGTAGTATAAAGGGAACAAAGTTTTCCTTTACTAAGTAGTAAAGGAAAAATACTACATTTACTAGCTTCGAAAAATTCCTGAAAAAAATGGTAAAGAACAATATTTTGAAAAGTTACTTCTGCTAAAGTCTGTAGTAAAAAATATTTGCCGTATTAAAAAATTTTGCTTAGAAAAAACTCAAAAAAGTTGCAGACAAGTGTCAGAATTAAAACTTTATTTGCGGAATTTACATAGGGTAAACGCAGTATATTCCGACACATTAAGGGCACATTGAGAAATGAAAAACTATAAAAAAATAACCCTATGCGTTACTCAAGTTCTGTTTGCTTTATGTGACTTGCAAAACACCGTTCTACACGCCAGCAACAATGAAACGTCACAAAATGTTGCCATATTTATTTAAAAGCCTCTAGAATGCAAACCTACCAAATCCCTATATTCCGACACTGTGTGTGGCAATATTCGGCACGTGGTGAGGCGTATTCCATCCGCGCTTCAAATTTTACTGATACGTAATGCCCTCATCCAGGTGTTCGAATTCCATTTGCTGTGTGAGCTGTATTGGAATACTACACAGCTTTGAATTAGAACACTGATGAAAATTGAACACTACTTAATTATGCTTTTAATTAACAACTATTAGGCTCTTAATTAAACAAATTTAAATTTGTGTACATAGCTTGGAATGATCTGTGTGTGTCCAATTCAAGTTGTGACAGAATTAGTTTTCATGTGTCTAAATCCAACATCTCAACTTAATCATCTATTAATTTATTTACCACTTGAAATCAGCAAATACAAGTATACTTAAAGGATTCCTAATATATTCACAGATGTATTTAAAAGTCTCAAACCATAATATTCTTCCTATACAAACAGTTATTCACTATTTGGTAGAGCAAGGTCAACTGTCAAATTTGACACATTTTTCGATGATCTCACTGGGTAGCGTGCATTGTCTCTCTTTGGATCTCAATATTTTCCCGCTAGATGGCCAAGACCTAGTGTTTTGGCAGTAGTTTGATGCGCAAATGTATGACGTCACCATTTCAACCACCAACGAACGCATGGAACTAAAACAAAGCTTAATATAAAGGAAAAACTAGAGAGGGGACGGAATTACCCACGATGTTGAAATATACCGCGTTTACCCTACCTCAATCCTGGGACTATTTGGGACACCCCCAAAAATGCATTTACAGTAGAACCTCTGTTAGCAAAGACTCCAGTTTAGAACAAAAATTTATTAAAAACAAATAATATTGATTACATTTACCTCGCTCAGCGAAAAAAATTCATTTATCGAAAAATTAGTGCATCATTGGTCATCACAAAATGGTGCATAGAATGTCATATAAAGAATTGTGCACCAGGCATCATAGAATGAAAAGTAATTGACCTAAACTATGATTTATTTCTCCAAAACATATGATGGTTGTCACTAAAACATTCCTTTCTGTCTCAGGTATGTTTTTCATAATCTTTTTTTTTTAATAGTAAATTCACTTAACCCAATTAAAATGGTGTGAGATTACAAGCCGTCCTGTAAGCTTACAGATACAGAAAAAATGCTATAAGGCTGCTGATATGAAGCTTGCAGTGGACAAGGTAGTTGAAATGCTCAATGGCCTGTTCATGGATACGGTAATATCGCATCAATAATACGGTATGGTAATTAATGTATATGGTAATATATCAGTAAAGGAAAAAAAGTAAAAATCACAGAAAATGTCATTTATTCCACCTCTACATAATCTACAATGAAAGAGGAGGAGTTCAGAGTACTGTTAGTAATGGATGAGTACACTCTGCATGCTTCAAACGTTTTAAAATTGATTTTTATTGCAAGCCTCCCGGATTACTCCGTTCCCAGGGGTAATTCGGGACGGTTTTATTTTGCGTCTGGCACATTATGAATAGCATATGAAATTTTTTTGAAGGTGCCATTCGATACCTCTTGCAAAGAGCCATAAAATGAGCCTAAACTTGTTTCTGAAATGTTTCATGGTAAGAAGTTATTAACAAAAAACGCTCTAAACCATCCCTTTTTACCCCGTTTGACAGTATTTTTATTTATTACTAAATATTATAGCTTTGAAGTAATTTCTTTTTTATAAATTTATAATATTGTAGATCATTTGTATAATTTTTGTAACTTTAGATTAGAAACAATTTATTTAGGTCAAATACAATCATTTCTTTGTTTGTTATTCTATAATCCTGGAACTATACATTTAACTTCATTATATTATATATTGAATATCCAGTTAGTTGCCAATATTTGTAGAGATACCATCATCCTCCCTTGTGATTTAAAATCTTGCAGAGCTGTGCCATTTTTTTTGTCGAGCCTTTATATTTTTTTTAATTCTTATACCTGAAACTTTTAGCCATTTATGCTAAGGACAATGCTATGGTATATATTGAATACAGCAATCCCTTGATTAGCACGGTTTTGAATACCGCGGTTTTGATTAACGCGGAAAAAATTTGCGACCTACCCTTAATCTACGCAGTGCCAGTTTTGATTAGCGCTACTTTTTTTCACAACGTATCATTTTCCCGCCTCTAGCCAGAGGTGTTACGTTCGTAACAAAAGTGTTACTTTTTGCTTATTAGATCTTATGTTGTTACTTTTGTTACGACTTTTGGAAAAATTTGCTAAATGTTGTTACTTTATGAATTTCAGCCAATAATTCTTTCAATAAGGTCCCGTTCCGTAGGCACTCGTGCTGGCTACAGAGTCGGTTTAACCGTGCCTTGTCTCGTTCATAACTCGAATGGTCAAGTTCGGCAACGTTCGCCGGTAAGTGCGCCATGCCGGTGCTCTAGTTACTCGTTAGCCTTCAACTGGTCAAGATCGCTGCCATATCTACTGCTCACTTTTATCAAACTACATAGTTTTCCTTGATAAATTACCACCATAATTATGGACAAGAAGGGAACGCTTAAACGTAAAAATATTGCTTTGGAGATTAAGCTTGAATGATGAATTGAACTAAGCAAAATATGATTAATTCTAGTGGAAAAAAAATGATTATGTAACTTTGCAATTTTTGAGGATTCATTATAATTATTCCCATATATTCTAAGTTTGATTAGCGCGGTTTTGCTTAACACGGTAAATCTCGGGGATTTATTAACGGCGTTAATCAAGGGATTGCTGTAGTTAGTCCTAGCAGTTTGCTATCAGAAGTATAATAATATAGGTCACCTCACAAATGCACACCAGGTTGTATTGTCTTGTATTTGGCTTTGTTGAGCATAATTAATGATAACAGTTATATACCTATACATACAAATTTCAAGTTAACACACATAGTAACTTCTCAATCATCAAAGCAATAAAGCAGAATCCCTGGCCAACATTTTTCTATACCTATCAGCCTGGGTAGGTATTCTGTTGAAAACAAAATCAAGCCTAGAATGTTGCTTCTACCTCCAATTTTCAAGTAGTTTATGATGCAGTCGTGCTATAAATTTTAACAAATTTCTTATCAGACCTAGCATGGGTGGAGAACTCGTACATCAACTTGCCCAGCGTACAACGTCGCGCTGCTACTCTGACCTCAAGCAGGACTGTCAAGAAACAGTGGCAGGCTGCTTGGCTGCTCAGAGCCATCACATGCACTGATCTTACAACTCTTGGTGGTGAGTGTTTGACTGCATAAGTGCAAACCTGAATTTACTATTGTCATTTATTAATTCAATAATATTCTATCTATGGAATTTTTGATGTAATTGAATTATTTCAATCAATAATTTTTTATACAAATTGACTTTTGAACCAATAGATCATTTTAATATTGGCTGATTTTTGGTTGTGACTAATTTTGATTGCTGTAATAACTGATTTTCAACAAGCATACAATGTAGAGATTTTTGGCTGTTTCTGAGGCAATTTTGATTGAATATAAAATACAAAATGTTCTCTTTCTCAAGCTTTCTATTGTCCTTTCAAATTCACCATGCTATCGGTTTAAATTTTTTGACAAGTTTGCAGTAGCTGTCAAATTGTTAGGGGTTGAATTTTTTCATGCATTTATGCTGAGTTAAAATAACAGCTGTGCATTGTCGTTTCAATATTGTACCTATTTCCTTACTAATTTCATGTTCTAGTTCTTTGAATTCTTGCCAGAAGTTGTAACTTTGTGTTTTTATTATCCATTTTTTCTTTTGTCTCACTATTTTACCTATGTTCATCAACTGCTAGTCAATTCTCTCACCAATACTTGCTTTTCAGGTGATGACACAGACGGCAATGTGGTGCGACTATGCGGTAAAGCTGCCCAGCCCCTGCGTCATGACATCTCGGCATCCCTCGGTGACTGGACAAAGGAACTCACCGTCGCCGCCGTGTGTGTTTACCCCAGTCGTGTGCCTGCAGCTGTGGCTGCTGCTAGGAAAGCTGACAACAAATATGGTGTTGCTGCTGGTAAGTTTCTTACTAAAATCCTTCTAGTTTCTTCATTATTCTCCACTCTTGGAATAATAAAATTTACTGCTTTCTGGAAACTTGAAGAGATACCTATACTATAAATCAAGTTAATCAAACTGCTTAATAATATTCATTTTGCATGCACACTAATCGATCAAACATCCATTTCAAAGGGAGCTATAGAAGCACCAGAATAAATTATTACCCTTGATAAACACCAGAATTATTATTATAGTGAATTCAAAGTTGGCATCTCAACACTTTAATTTTTCCTGCCAACTACGGTATATGAAATGCATTGGGTTATTGGATCAATTTCTAAGATATTCAGACAATTTTATATGTGTCACTCAGTGAAGCAAAAAGTTGTTTAAAAATCATGTGTTATTGAATTCCCATCCATGCACGGCTTTGCTTTTATATCGTTTCAGTTGCAACGGGATTCCCTTCGGGTCAGTATCCGCTATCTACAAGGCTTGAAGAAATCAAGTTTGCTGTTGCAAGTGGAGCCACTGAGATAGATGTTGTAATCAACCGGACCTTAGCCCTGCTCAACAAGTGGGAAGGTGGGGTTGCCTAGTTGGCATGTAACCATGATAATAATCAAAGTGATGCTTTGACTACTTAGTTACTTTTTCTCATAATTTTCCAAATTTTCACGAGTTTTATGCATTCGACATTCTCTCTGTGAAAATATAGTTATTTTATGGTTCACTATGAAATATCTTAGTGAATCATTATATGATCACTTATTGGTCCTGCATCTCCGAAGGTATTTCTGATTGGTTTACCCACCAAGATTAGAGCCGAGAGTTGAGGGTTCAAAACTATCAACTGGTTGTGAAAATTGGTCTAAATCAATAACGTTGCCAGGCGGTTAAAAAGCACTTGCATGCCTGCACGGCCCAGACTATATTTTGATATAATTAACTGAAAAGAAGAGCTATGCTGCAGAGCTGTACGCCGAAGTGCAAGCCATGCGGGAGGCGTGTGGCGATGCCCACATGAAAGTCATCTTGGGTGTGGGTGAGCTGGGCTCCCTTACGACCGTCTACCGCGCTTCTCTTGTATCAATGATGGCTGGCGCTGACTTCATCAAAACCTCCACGGGAAAGGAGGGCGTCAACGCTACACTGCCCATTGGTCTTGTCATGTGCCGGGCCATTCGCAACTACCACGAAAGGACTGGCTTTAGGGTACATCAACATGCAATGCTTTACTAGTGCTGACTGAGTTATGTTCCTGCTACTGTGAATCATTTATTTCTTGGTACTAGGAAAAGCTAGAATAGATTTAATCTATTACAAGAAAGAAATTTTATTGTTTTTCTGAATCTACCATATGATTTTTAGGTGTGAAATAAAAGTCCTTGTAAATTAAAGTAGTCCTTGACAAAAAAATTCCATGTCCTTCTAATTTTACAATGCTTTAATTATTTTAACCAGTTCCATATCTGATTTTCAGGTTGGCTTCAAGCCTGCAGGAGGCATACGCACAGCCAAAGACTCTCTGGCGTGGCTAGTGTTGATCAAGGAGGAGCTTGGCAACGAGTGGCTCAACAGGGACCTTTTCCGACTTGGTGCTTCGTCTTTACTCACCGACATAGAACGTCAGCTCTTCCATCACGTGACTGGCCGCTATGCTGCTGCTCACGAACTTCCGATGCCTTGAATACTTTTACACATCTGATAATGTCTTCACTGCATTCCAAAATTACCTATAAACTGATATTCTAGCTAGTCAACATATTCTTCATTCCGGATTTCAGGTTATAGAGCAAGACACTGTGGCTACCATTATTAATGCTACCTAATTTTCGGTGGCTGAAATGTTCACACTTTCGTATTTACATATTGAACGACTGTGAAAATCAATTTACAAATTTTCTACGTCTTCTGAGAAGTCACATTGTTACTCACTTTCTTACTATTCCAGTTTCTGTGCCATACACTCATACGTTGTGCTAACTGGTCACGAAATAACGACTGTTAGCCATGGAGTATTGCTATATCAATCAATATCGCTTAAAGGCCCGTACGCAACGCTTGGCTTAGTTGTAAGTTTTCTTGATGTGGGCAATATTATGACGTAGTAGGTAAATAATTCAAGTTCATCTTAACGGCGAGGTCATGTCGCTGCGTAAGTGCGAACTACGCTGATTCAGTTTTCACATTTTATTCTTTACGGAAAGATATAATTCATATCGAAGTTTGATTGTATTTTAGTCGTAATGGATACTTGTTACATGGATATATTGTTGATTGAAACTCGAAGTGCAATTTGTAAAGAACGAAATGGCTCTCTTTGCTGTGTTAATGTTCGAATGATGTTATCAGTCGGGCGTTTATTGAAAAAAAAATACAACTCAGTACTCACTGTAGTGAGTGACAGAGAGCGCATGTTCTCGTTGACGAAAACGTAGTCACGGACGAACATGACGACACAATAGCGCCTTTTTTCCATGAATGAGAAAATGCGCTAAAAACAAAGTCTAGGTAGTGCAATACTATGTAACCTATTTTTAGTGATTCAGATTTTATTAAACCAGGCCGTTTCCTATATTCATTCCAATTATGCTATCATATCTTCACTAATGTCTAAGTTCCAAGAATCGATTGCGATACTGTTGAAAGGATAGCACTGCACAACTTTCACGAAAAGAATTTGTGTACTTTGATACTTTTATACCAGTAAAACTCTTCAACATGATCCATTTTACAGTTTTACTATCATCATGGGTGAAATAATTTCTTGGCATTCCTGGCAGTCATTTACTGGCTGCTCGATGCCATCTTCTCGTCCTGGTAGCGCCAGTGCAGGTCCGTGCAGTCGTCTTCACTGATGATGGTCCAGCCATCTTCTTTGATATGGTAAACTGTGCAATTACAGAGATAATTTAAACAGGATATTAAATATCCTGTTTCAGCAAAATCTTGAAGTAATCTTTAGATGATGAAATGGTAGCGCAAAGATTGATATAAATTCTAACTGGTGTTAAATTTTCAGCCAATTTTTTACCTTGGAAGATAATAAAAATGTCTCAATCCAATGTGTAGTCTAGGGGCATTAAATCTGAATTTAACCAACAACTGAATGGCACGCAAGATATTTGTTGAACATGCCTTATTTTAAATTCAACCAATAATAGAAATGATCGCAAGAAATGAGTGCTCTCATTTTTCACTAAGCACTCAATCCTGCATTTATTTGTGAAAAAATTATCTCGGCACAACATACCTATCACTGCCTTTTTACAAATATATTAGTGACGCAGCGTTAGGTTTTAAGTTATATAGAATGATAAACATTACACTCCTAAGATAAATACAATGTGTTGGGCTTTATCAAACTGAAACATGTATATTCTTAAACTTGATTATAATTAAAATAACCTATATAAAATTATAAACCTTACACTCCAATGATAAATAAATGTGTTGGGATTTATCAAACTGAAAAATGTATTCTTAAAATTAGTTTATTATGAAAATTACCTCTGACGATGCCACCTGAAGCGCCGTCTCTGTGCGTGGCGTGGTACACAGCACGACGGCCGAGGTCATGGGCCTCTTCGTCGGTCATGTCCCAGCGGTAGCCGCTGTCCACCACACCATAAGCATAGATGCTGCCTGAACCTATGCTGAACAAGTTGCCGGGCATGCGAGACCCGTCGTTGTCTACGTAGTAAAGACCAGGGCCCTAGCGATGCGAAAAGAAAACAGAAATTACTGCGTTTTTGCCAACACAAACCCATGTGCTTTAACATTTATTTGCTAGTACCAACCAAGGAATTTTCACTGACGACCAGCCACCAATGAGATAAATCACTGACTTTAATGTACCAATTAAATAATTCATAGCTGCTATATTGAAAGGAAAAGTAAAAAGTAATAAGATAATGATATGATATACAAACAAAGATTCTACAAGAGTTTCATTTTTTTACTTGCCTTCTTATCATAGCCTGCAATCATCACTCCCATGCTGAGGCCATATCCCTTGTACTGGTATACCATATTAGCCAGGAGTTTGGATGCAGCTGCAACACTGATATGCACCCGGTTTCTCAGCTGGTAGATCTTGCACTGCTTGGCAAGTACACGCTCCCAGTAGGTGCAGTCAGCTGCACCACCGGCCATTGTGCCAAGAAGGCTAGGAGTGATGGGGATGATCTTGCGCACATTGCCTGATCCTGTTGTTAGGCAAATATATTAGGTTTGAATATTCAAGCCAAATGTGGTGCAATGATTAGTTAGCACCAAAACATTAATACATAGTTACAAATTCATTGGAGCTTCCATACAAAAAAATTATACAAATAGACAATTTTTGTCACTTACCAATATACTGGCCACTTGTAGCACGGGAGTCAGCTACCAGGATGGTACCACCTTGGAACTTGAATCCAAGAGTGGTGGTGCCATGGTCAAAGTGTAACTTGATCTTGCGGCCATGCTCATCAACAAGATAATCACCAATTTGGGTGTTGGCCTGAAACATGGAACATAAAAACAAAATTATAAATGCCAGGTAAAAAATCTATGAACAATGTAATTTTTCACTAAAATAAATATAATCTAATGGAATATTAATATGGACCGGTCCACATGGTGATATAGGTGACCCAGAGCTGAGAATATGGAATGTGGACAAAACTTTGTACATTATATTTACAAGCATAACAAGAGGCAGCAACTTTGAGCAGGAATAGTTTTCATTGTGGTGACATCAAAATTATCATAAGAATTGAAATATTAAGAAGCACAGCAAATTCTGAAAAATACAACACGGAATCTTTACTGTTCTCTGTTCAGGAGTAGATTTTTGTTCACACATTATGACAACTGCAATTCTAAGAATAAATTCCTTTATTCCAGCATTGTAATGAAATGTCTGCATATTGATAAACAAACATATCCAAAATATAATTAGTCTGTCAAAATTCCACCATAATTTATAATATTGGACAGAATTGAATAAAAATGGGGAAAAAATAATACTTGAACTAGTGACTTTTAAAAATTGTGGACAAAAACCATTCTGTTTCTTCCTAATTCTCAGTGATTTCTCACTAAAGAAATTAGACAAGAATGGAGAGGATTAAATTGTCTGCGAGCATGGGAGTATTCATCTCTACAGGGGGCTAAGAGCCAATTTCACTGTTTGGATTTAAACATTTGTTTAAACATTGGTTCTTATTTGTATCCACTATCTAGTGATCTAATCTGAATAAGCAAGGAAAATTTTATACAAATTTTAGGTAATAACCATCATTTTATGGGTAATTTTTAGAAATTCTGGTTTTCTCATTTATAATGAAAAAAATTAAGCAAAGTCTACAAAAATTAGCAAAATTTAACACAAGTTAGTTTTACCTGTTTACATCTAATTCACATATGGCTTTTTAGCACATTTTCTCATTTATGGAAAAAATGCACTTGTGTGCTCGCCCTGTCTGTCTGTCTGTCTGTGACCTCAAGTTTTTGTCAACGAGGAAATGCACTCTCTGTCACTCACTGCAGTGAGTACCGAGTCATATTTTTTCCAATTCCATAGAATGGCAACTAGTCTACTAGTCTAAATAATTCCCATTCTTAAAGTTCAAGCTCAAGCCACATGCAAATAAAACAAATTTGCCCTTGCTCATGATCAATTTTACCCATTTATAAAGTCCTTGCCTCAGGGTTCGCACCAGTATTTAGAAAAAAAATTCCATGCCTTCCCCATGACCATCAATATAATTTTTCAAGACTCATATACAACAGGTTTAGCATTACTGAAAGACTAACCGTGCATATTCTATCATCTCCTACAGTTTATAAATGGCAAATGTGTAAATGCATAGCTCTTCAAAGCTGCTTCTCCCATATTTGACATATCAAAGTCTTTCGAGCACAATGTACATGATATTGCCATAGGCCCGTACCTAATACCTTCATGAGTTGGATGGCAAGCAAGCCAGTCAAGATAAGCTTCTATTTTTGACAAGTCATGATATTTACACTTTCCAGGCATGGTGATGTAGGAATTGCATGCTGAAGATGGAAAGCTGTCACTGCAGATCAAAAAGTTGTACAATCGTCCTATGCAACTGGGCTTGGTGACCAAGCTCACGTGACTGGTTCTCCAATCATATGACAGACTGTCACGTGATTGGAGAACCAATCAGAATGCAGGAAACAAGCGAGGCTGAAGAGTGAAGAGACTGCACAAACAGTTTAACACTCGCAGCACAGAAAAACACTTCCCTTTTCTTCTTCTTCATTTTCTAATTCCATGACTTTCCATAACCTGAAATGAAATCCAATGACTTTCCAGGCCTGGGGAAAATGAAAAATAAAATTCCATGACTTTCCAGGTTTCCCATGACTGGTACAAACCCTGTTGCCTACTTTCTTTAATTGAACTGTTTGTGTTTGAACATAATAAAAACAGCCTAAGGTAAACGCGGTATATTCTGACATCGTGGGTAATTCTGACACTTCTCAACTTTTTCCTTTATAAGCTTTGTATTAGTTCCATGAATTCCTTGATGGTTGAAATAGTGACGCCATACTATTGCCAAAACACTAGGTCTGGGCCATCTGGCGGGAAAATGTTAAGATCCACAGAGACAGTGCACATCACCCAGTGAGAACATCAAAAAAGGTGTCAAAGTTGATAGTAGGCCTTGCTCTACCAAATAGTGATAAACTGTTTGCGGAGAAAGAATATTATGGTTTGAGACTTTAAAATAAGTCTGTGAATATATTAGGAAACCTTTAAGTATACTGTACTTTATTTGCTGATTTCAAGTGGTAAATAAATTAAAAGATGATTAAGTTAAGAGATGGTTTTAGACACTTTATAAAAACTAATTCAGACACAGCTTGGAATTAGACACATAAAAATTAAAATTTTCTTAATTAAAAGCTTAATAGATCTTTATTAAAAGCTTAATAGATCTTAATTAAAAGCCTAATTAAGTAGTGTCCAATATTCAATAGTGTTCTAATTCCCAGCTGTGTTAAATTCCAAAAAAAATTTCCAATACAGCAGACAGCTAACACAGCAATCAGAATTCAAACACAAGAGGGTCAGAATTACGAATTATTAATGCCAAAATTAGTCACACACAGCGTCGGAATATATGGATTTTTGGTAGGTTTGCATTCTAAAGGCTTTTAAATAAATATGGCAACAGTTTGTGACGTTTCATTGTTGCTGGCGCGTAGTGCAGTGTTTTGAGAGTGACGCAAAGCAAACAGAACTCCAGTTGTGCATACAGTGATTTTTTTTATAGCCATTCATCTTTTGCTACGTCCTTAATGTGTCGGAATATACTACGTTTACCCTACATTTTTTCATTAAACATAATAAAAACATTTCAGCTTGCCATTTCCAGAAGAAAGTGTTCATTAGTTTGTGAAATCCTAATCATCTTACCTGCCATATTTTTTTGGAATATTCTGCCCATTTCCAGAGTAGATTTCATTCAGAGTGGCTCAACTGATTTTTACTAAATTTTCCAGCTTGGCTTATGAACCAGAAAATAGAGTGCAAATGAGTAAAGCTGCAGTGCATGTGTAATTACAGTAATATTGCTAAATGCTAATATAGGTACCTATATACATATACTGATATAGGCCCATAGGGTAGGTATGTGCACAAAGTAGGCACAAATGTAAACAATGCGGGCAAAATGGTGGACAGCCAGTTTTGGCATCGGCATGTGTAAGGTATTTAATTTTGAAAGTTCCACCCAAATGTTTGCTTAACACGTTGGCCGCGATTGCTGATTTGGCCCGAATGCCGTACGGGCGATAGGTTCAAACTTGTATATCTTCAGTTACCCGGCAGACAGCAAGGAGAAAAGTTGTGTGCAGCTCTGCAGGGGTATGTTCTGTCATTGTGTCACGTAAAATTTGTGGCCGCATTTGATGCACATCGCTCAGGGTAGAAATTCGTCATTATTCCTGGCGATGTGTATCAAATGAAGCCATGCCTGTTGTGGCTCATATTGGCTCACGCCGCCTATCATAATCACTTCTAATACTGTGGGCGATGTGTACCAAGCAAAGACATGCATCTATGGCTCATGTGGCGGAAAAACGCCTAAAGTTATCACTCTTATCACTGTGAGTGATGCGCGCAAGAAATCTACATTAGTTTTGAGTCATAATTGCACACATTATGACTAATGGTATCTCGTAGGTTTTTGTGAATGATGTATATTACGCATGGAAATTACTATGGGAAGAGATTGGTGTCCAGGTTTTCATAATCCTGAATAAAATTGAGGGTATTTACATTGTTAGTTCAGTTATATTTACTTTATAGAGATCATTCATCGTATATATTGTCTTGAGCTTCTGTTACAAGCAGCATTTCAGAGAAAGAGTAAAATCAGGATTATATCTCAAATTATTGAATGGGACAGAGGACAGCCCACTTTCATTGAACCAACTAGAACTAAAGCCAGGATGCGCTGCCATGAATGCTACAACATACTCTCAGCAAATGAGGGAAGTGCCGTAGCAAAGGTGAAACGCGAAGGGTACAAAAATATTTTGATGACTGTGAAGGAAAACCATACATGTGCGATAATTGTTTTTCAATCACGTATTGCCAACATTGGGTGATGTTGGCAACAGCCAATGTTGTAGTTTCAGATCAATAAAAAATATTTTATTTTGTTTTCATGCAAAGATAGATATATACCTATTGCTTTCATCAATGGACACAAATTTCATAATTTTTGTATTACTTGCATTTGAAAATAAAACTATTTCTCTAAGCAGTAGTTGACTTCAAAGCATTCCCTAACATGCCTATTTAATTGCATCATTGAAATTTTAAATTTGAAAGAGTAATAAGATTTAATAAAAATATGTATTTTTCATATGAATGTACTACATGTGTACACATCGCGATTCTGAGAAGTGCAGCATGTACATATATGGCTCACATCACGGCCAATGTTTTAATTTGATTGACTTGTGTTTGGAAATGAACTAATAAAACTTGAACTATGAGGACACCATTTTTTTTTTTCAAGAAATGTCTATCAAGTACCTGCTTAGCTGGGGTGTGCAAGGGGTAACATTTGTGATAGAAATAAACATTGATATTGTATTTTGAAATTAATGAAAGATAATTTGAAATCAAGATTATAGTTTTTAGAGCATGCTCTCAAAATTTCAGAGCTCTGCAGCCATTCTGACAGTTTTTCTATCATGTCCTGTCGTGCAGTTTATGTTCAGTTCAGTCATGAGCCAGTGAGGTACGCTGGTCCTGAACTACTGCCGAGACTGAGACACTAGATGAGACATGAGACAAGACATGAGAGGGGACATGAGATGATGCATGAGACAAGCTACGAGACGAGACATGAGACGAGATGTGAGATGAGACGCGAGATGAGATGTGAGATGAGACACGACACGAGACATGGACATGAGACGAGACGTGAGATTGGACATGATACGAGGCATGAGACAAAATGGAAGATGAGATGCAAGACGAGACATGAGACAAGGCATGAGACAATACACGAGATGAGATGAGGCACAAGACGAGATGAGATGAGGCACAAGACGAGATGAGGCAAGGCACGAGATGAGATGAGGCACGAGACGAGATGAGGCACAAGACAAGATGAGTCGAGGCACGAGATGAGATGAGATGAGGCACGAGACGAGATGAGATGAGGCACGAGACAAGATGAGGCACAAGACGAGATGAGAAGAGGCACAAGACGAGATGAGATGAGGCACAAGACGAGATGAGACGAGGCACGAGACAAGATGAGACAAGGCACGAGACGAGATGAGACGAGGCACGAGACGAGATGAGACGAGGCACGAGACGAGATGAGACAAGGCACGAGACTGGAGACAAGATGACGAGATGACGAGACTAGACGAAGCACAAGACGAGATGAGACGTGACATGACGATGATGATCATATTTAATATTATTATTAATATCAATATTCACTAATATTTATTATAATTAGTTAAGAATTATTATTAATAAAAATTAATAATATTATTATTACTAGTAAATTTTATTTGCGTATTCTATTTAATTTCATATTTTTAAGCTCAATTATGGTGCCAAGGCCATGAAACTGAAATTTATTTTATCCAATTCTGCCTTCAAGTTAAGTTATAGCATTCATATCTAGCAGTTGCACCCATTTCCCCATACCCAGGATGGTGCCGTTTTCCGCGGATTAATCCGGCGTAAACGAGGCTCCAAGCCCTTCTACTGGCGTACAACGCGGCGTACAAAGAGCTAAAATAACGTTATTGGCGCACACGCCCGGCATACGTCCGCATCTGGCTTGTCCTGACGTACCGTACGTCCGCATCTGGCTTGTCTTGGCGTACGTCCGCATCTGGGTGATCTGGCTTGTCCCGACGTACCGTACATCCGCATCTGGCTTGTCTTGGCGTACGTCCGCATCTGGGTGATCTGGCTTGTCCCGACGTACGTCCTCATCTGGTTTTGAGCATTTTAGTAAATACTAATGCGTTTTATGGCGATTTAGTGCATTCTAATGCGATCTAGTGCGTTCTATTACGATCTAGTGCGTTCTATTACGATCTAGTGCCTTCTATCATAGTGGCAAACCAGAGCTTTTTTAGAATCAGTTCATTTCTAATTTCCTCATTTACTCAAGATTTGAACCAATTTCTTAAGTATGATAATGCTGGTATCCATGATACTTTACTGGTCTACTTGTAGGACTCAAAAATGAACTTGAGGGAGAGTCTAAAACTCCAACTCCTTATGGAAAGGACCAAAGCCAAAGGCACGAAACACAAAAAAAAGTAAACAAATAAAAGAAATAAAAATTTTAATACAGATAAAGAAAGAAAAGAAAAATATAAAATAAACTCAAAATAAATTAGGTAAAAAAAGACAAAAAATAAATAAATAAAATAACAAATTCAGCAAACTGCAGTGCAGACTGCAGACTGGCAAACCCTTGAGGGAGAAAGCCAGTTGTGTTTATAAGGTAGGCCAATCAAACTTTAAATTATTATTATTTTAAGTAAATACAAATGCTTTATCCTTCGACAATAAATTCACCGGTTCTTTAGAGAGCTCAATTAAGTGAATTAACACACGTGCTTTCGCCGTGAACGCAACTGACTTTCTCCAGTTGTCAACCGTAGCTTCAACCCTCGATTCAGTCGATTGAGTCGATTCATGAATGTACGGCCGCAATGTAGGAAGAAAGAAAGAAGTATTCGATCCGGAATTGAGAGTTGTATAGCGTAGAAATTTTACTTATTAACTCAGCATTTCAGGCTACTTGCTCTTATTCCATTTATCGATAATAAGGGGTTGGCCAACTAATTCTCAGTTATATTCATTTTAATGAGAACCAAAATTTTCAAACGAATTGAAAGAAAAAATTAAAGAGATTACCGTGGGAAGCTTTAAAAAATTATTCTGGCCTCCACGACAGACGAAAAAACATGAATTATTTCATAATTGAATTACCAGGGACATTTAGAAGTTGCCTTTCATCAAGAAAGTTGGAAAAGTAATATGTAGGTAGAGATCAATAACAGATGCGGAAATGCCCCGTGGTCCCTCATGTGCATTAATCGATTTATCGAGTAGCTGAATATTATATAATTTTCATTAACACTGTACCTATAACTTATTACTTCATGTCTTGGAGAAGATGAAATAATTATCATTGTATTAAAAATACTGGAGTAAATTAAACACATACGAGATAATGTAAGAGCACCATAACCTAAAATTAAATGAAACCGGTTAGTTTACCGTTCACTAGGTAGTTAACACCAAACAAAATGACTCCGATGAAGACCGACGTTTTCATAACAAAGATGAAAATAAAAAGCCTTTAATGGCATAATCAGGTATATATTTCTTTGTCGTAAACATTTATCTATTGTCGTCTCGTTTCCTCTTCTTAGACGCCAGTTTGGAAGCGACGCTGTGTTGTTCACTTAACTGCTTGAAGAAAGACGATGACGACTTGACCGTTGCTCCAGCCGTATCCATCTGAAGAAATGACACGTATAGTCTTACAAACAAACCACCAATTATAAGCGTAGAGAAATTCTTTGATAAACTATATTTTCTGCGGTAAAAACAAAATTGTTTCTGTTAGAGTAGTTAGACGATAGAAATTCAATTATTACAAAAATTTTCAGCAGGAGATTCTTAAAAGAATTGATAACATATATTTTCCTGCACACATAGAAATCACACACAGAATTAATAAAAGAGGATAGAAGCATTTATGACGATTACTAACTAATTAACACAAACATAAAATATTTTGCTAGGCTTACAAAAAGATCTTGCCTAGAATAAAAAATATTGACGGTCTTATACAAGATCTTGGCAGGCACTTGAACTATCTCAACGGGCGTATGAAAGATCTTGCCAGAAATTTAGAAGATATCTGAGAGAGCTCACCCGTTTCACTTGTCCCGTCTTAAGGGCAGCGTTGACAACTTTAGCGGAGGTGTCAGCGTCGATCTTCTTGCCTGTGCTGGCAGCAGTCTTGACCTTTGCACTGATTTTCTTCTCCTGCTCCGTGAACTTGAGATGCTGCTTGTGCTTCTTGTGGCGTCGCTCGCGCTTCTTGTCAGTACTCGTCTTCTCCAGGTCACCCTTCAGTAGGCCTCGAACAGGAACTGTGTCACACAAATATTCACGTGATTTTAGAAATGGTATGCAAATTTTAGTTCAGGTTATATCTTATCTAAAAAAAGACCAACAAAAAATTAATGTAAATAGTTCTGCTCAATAAATAAAAATATTTAATCTCCATGCTCAACTAGTGAGTTTTAAAAAACGAGACTCTGCTGAGGAATTAGAACAAAAATGACTATTCTCGCTAAGAAAGTCTTCGAATAAACAGTTTAATATTTATTAATGAGATCTCACGAGTAAAATATTAGTTATTTTGATTGAAGAAGTGCAGTGACCTGTAATTTCCTGGGGCGCTAGTAAGTCGCTGTCGTTGGCGACCACAGGCGTGTTCTCCTCCAGCTGCATGGCGGGCAGGTTGCTCACGATCTTCAGCTCAGGGTTTCTCTGCACACATAAAACTAGAGCCATCACAACACGAGTCAACTTTTGGACAACTAAGAGCAATCTTATACGTGGTCATGGAGAGAGTAAGGCAACACATCAACAATTAATGGTTAATGTATCTCGTGAATTGAAATTTCATAGTAGATTATCATGATTCTCAAACAATCCGTTAAATATTGAATGAAAAATACCTTGGAACCTGCGGTGAGGATAAGAAAGGCTTGTACGTAGTAGAGAAAAGAATAGCATGAGGAATGTACGAGAGAAGCAAGAGGTTTCAATTAACACAAGGATTGAATTCATAAGTCTTATAACAAATTAGCCTCGGACATTATATGTAAAGACTTGTTTAAAACTACATCACTGATAACTAGGTAGAATGATGTTAAAAACAAAGCTTGAAAACTTTGAGAATCTTTAATGAATATATTTCAGCTATCAACTTCATCATTAAACCCATCAACGAGCCACAATTCGCGAAGAGCACATCACTTTCAAGTTTGCTTTATTACTGCTCATTAACATTCTTGATCTACATCGTCGCCATAATATCGCCTCACCAATTTGGGCGTGTAGTGCGCGTTGCTGAGAGCGTCCAAGTAACCCTCAAGCTCCTCGTATGCAAGTCTGATCTTTTTGTGCTCGGGCAATTCTTCCTCTGCTTTCTTGGCTGTGTCCATTCGCTGCTTTTTGAGGTACTCCTGCAAAGGGCAAATTGTAGAAATTATCAAGACAGAAATATTTCAGTTATTGATTAGTTTAAAATTACCTTGTATTTGTGATCTGAAGTCTTATGAACATCTATGGTCCGTAATCACGAGGTACTAGAACCAATATCTGGTGTTGATTGTCTCGTACAATGATAACTTTAATTAAGAATGTAAACATCCATGTACAAATACTAGTATACTTTCATTGCCACTGGAAAGCAGCTTAAAATATCAAAACTTACTCAAATTACTCTCCGTCACACACTAAACTAGGTTTTTTTATTGACCTGGCATACACAATACATATAGTATTTTATCAATTTTAGTGGTGCAAAATTTCCATTAGGCGGGTAATATCCAAATTTGTTGTGATGAATTTTGGAAGGCTAAACTAAAAAATATTGAATAGCATCAAAAAAGAGGATTACCATTCCCTTGCAAGTTTGATTAACTGCGTTAAATAAACAGCTCCAAAAAGTGTACAAATGTTGAAGTAAGTTCAGTCAATATAATCTCCTATATTTGTCTAAATTACTTTGGACCATTCCAGAGTAAAGCTCAATACAAGACAGTGACACAAGTCAACGTTCGTCATTTTTCCCCAAACATACATTCCCGAAAGCATTCACATAAATACATTATTAATTACTTGGTTTTCAAACAAACATTCAATAACAATTCACGATCCCTCGTTAAGTAAACATCTACTCATAATTTTCTGCATCAACTCCCTCTTCAATAGTTAGGCCTACTAGGTAGGTACCTCTTCGTAGATTTTACTCAAGCTCTTAGAACTTTTTTCCTGATCAAGAACCATTTTCTTCTTGTATTCAAATGGGTTTTCTACGAGCTTAGCCTTGCGCTCGACGTCATTGAAGGCCTTGGTGCGGAACCTGTCGAGGATGACGCGCTCAATGCGCGCGCACAGTTCCTCGTTGATGATGGGCCCTGGGGGATAATGGTGAACACATTAACGGGCGGCGCATCAATGAGGCAGAGCAAGTAATGACTTGCTGGTGTTGTTTGACTCTAATGGCGATGCTCAGAGTAATGCTTACATTACACATAGCAAATGAGGAAACTAATAATAACTTATATATAATTATTGAAAAATATTGAATCAAAGTTGACGAGATAAAATACCGTAAGTGAAAAGAGAAAAACAAAGAAATTTTACTTGGCAAAAATTTTTGAGGTCAGTTAAATAAAAAATTTAAACAAAAGAACAAGGACAGAAGTAGCTTACATCTAAGAACAAGAAGAAACATGTCATGTATCGAGATAACCATGACATAACCGAGCCTGAGGAGCTTGAATGAGTGCCATTACAAGGTTTTTGGTTCTGAATACAGATCTCGCCAATTCCCAGGTAAACTTTTGAAAAAAGAGAATAGAAGACTGAAATTAGTGGGACAAGACTTGGACTCACTAAGTTTAGCTCCACTCCTGAACTCGAGGTACTCAGTGAGCACGGAGTTGGTGGGGCGGTCGGCGGCCTGAACCTCGCCTTTGAGCGCCCACGGCTTCTCACTGATGTTGCTCTCCTCGAGCTCCTGACGCAGTCGTGTCTCAAGCTCCAGCTCCTTCTCAAACCGAGACTTTACCTGCAAGACAAATTTATAAGTAAATCTCTTTATCCTTTATATTTTCTTGAATTTAAACTCCAGCCCTGACTAAACCAATTAGCTAGCCAGTAAATTTCTATCACAAATGCATTCAGTTTTGTCACAATAACATAGACATATTCATCTTGCTTCCCATTCCACATGGTGTTTGAACTCAACCGCAAGATGTGAGCAAAATTCAAAGGAGAAGACATGTAGTCTCCGTTGAAACCACGTCTGAAAACTCAGATAAAATCTTTATCCAGAAATCTGTTCCAAGAATTTCTGCAGCATTCTAGGGAAAAATAAATAAGTAAAGAACATCCATGATTCAATTCAAAAACATACGTACATAATCATCATTGAGTGTCATTGCTTTATGTCATATTTGACTATTCCCTGCTCTATCTCTCAAAAACATAATTTTTACAAATTATCAAGGAATTCATCAATTGGCAAATGGTTGTTGTTTTTGAAGATCTTTAGGAACCTGGTCATGCCAGTAAGCCCAAACTATGCAGGAAAGCCACCACCCAAGTCAGCTCCGACCAATGTTGTGTGACTAATGTTATGTGGACCCTGCGCCTGGTTGCTGCCGGCTCCAGGCATTCTTGCAGAATATGTTTGACAGTGTGGAGCATTGTATTACGTTGAGAGCATAGGTTTGAATGAATGTTAATACTAATTGCTGACGTTGGTTGATATTAATAATTGCTGACGTTGGTTGGTACCAGAACTGACCTGGTCGGCTGAGTTGCTCTCTGTGGTTTCTCCTGAAAGTCTCTGTGCACCAGAGTTGTTAGCATCAGAGTTATCGAGATGGTCGGCTTCATCGAAAGTATGGAGGCCCCAGCTGTCAGCATCTTTGTCTTCTGAAGTAATTCTTTGAGATTCTTCAATGGCTGGAGCATCATCAAAGAAATCCTTATATGTCGCCTGTAATACCAAGTATAGAAATGATTATCGGAGATCGAGATAAGTTTTATATATATTTTTTTTGTTTACCTGGAGTGAAAAAAAATTTTCAAGTCAAAACAATGATACCAAAAATAATAACCAATTTCATAATTGAGAAGTTTATGTTGAGAGATACGCATGTAAGAGAAAGGAGTAACCCACTCGAGAATGGATAAATTGACATACCTTTGCTCCACCATTTTCTTCTTCATCATCAGGAATGTCTTCCATGAAGTCAATATCACCAAAGTTATCGGCTCCAATTATGTCCTCATCAGCAATATATTCACTCTGTCTTACACTGAAAAATTGAGAATCAACATCTGACCTTGAAAAAGTTGGCAAGTGAACCTTCTTCAGCGGATTTTTATTTAGTTTTGAAGTCACAGTAGAATCAAAATGCACTTTCTTTTTCTGTTTCTTGTTTTTCTGAGTGTCAACGTCATCCTCATTTTCTGAGTCATCTTTTTTTTCTTGTCCACTTTCTTCCTCTTGCTGTGCAGGCTCCTCTTGCATCTCCTCGTCACTGTCAACTTCACTGGCCCCTGCCAGATCTTCTATAGGGTCATCTTCCTCTCCCTTGTCACTGTCATTTTCATCATTAAGATAATGTTCAAATAGCTGCTTGTCAAGCTCATTATATGCACTGTCATCACTGTCATTAGAATCCTCATTGTCACTGGAATCGGATTGTTCAGAATCAACTTTGTTAGATGCTTCAGGCTCATCAATTTCAGATGAGTTACTATTTTCATCATCATCACTTGCCACCAACCCTTCATCAGTACTGCTTTTACTGTCATCTCCGCTAACATGTTCTGTTTCATCTAATTCATCATCCTCTCTTCCATTACTAATATCACTTTCTTCTCCATCAAGATTATCACTGTCATTATCCTCATTCTCATTAGCCTCACTTTCATCTGCTTCACTATCGCTGTCATCAGCTCCACTGTTCTGACTGCTTGAATGGCCTGTTGTTTCTAGATTTTTTAGAGGCACATCTATAAGGAGTTGCAGTTCTGTAGGATTCGTGTCCATACGGCACATCAATTCTGTTGTCAAGTTCACCAAACTGCAGGTGGAATTGGCTTCATCTGTTGCCAAGAATTCCTCCTCATTGGCAGCCAATTGATGACAGATCTGCAGAGGAACACAAATTTCAACAAAGAAAAAACGTTATGGTGAAGAAACAGAGACTTCAACTGAAAGTGGCCAGGATGAGAGGATCATCATGTTTCACTTGACAACTGTAGTTGAATATAGAGTTAATTTTGCAGACGCATGTCAATGAGAGATGGCAAAATAGTTGTAGGAGGCAATAGACAAAACAAAATTTCTGTAAAACTAGAACCTTACGGCTATATAATCCAGGATTTAAATCTCTCATTAAAAATGTATTAGCATTTTTACTTGTAAATTATCTGTACATCCTCTCCACACCTTCCTTCATACATCCTCTCCACACCTTCCTTCATACATCCTGTCCACATCTCCCTTCACACATCCTCTCCACATCTTCCTTCATACATCATCTCCACATCTTCCTTTACATACCATCTCCACATCTTCCTTCATACATCCTCACTACATTATCCCTCACACATCCTGATGTACCATACATATCTGCTGTAACTGATAGCTGGTCCTGCAATGTTATCACTCAACTTTAAGTATATTATACATGATTCACTAGCGTGAAACAATTTTACCATCAAAATTAGTGCCACAATATATGGATCCTGAACAGATATTGAGGTAACTCACTGTCTTCTTATGCTAAAATCTAGCAATTAATAGTCCATATTATGAGAAGGATGGTAGGTAAAGGATGGTAGGCAAATGCAGGAGTGGTATATTTGCACTAAAGATAGTTTCTGCCACACATGAGTTGTGCTCATGCCATAAAGGAGTGATAATATTATCATCAGTTAACGAATTCCTTTTGCATTATGAATAATTGTTCTTAATATAAAATAAAGTAAATTTTTGAGTATATAGCAAGCAATTAATATCCCAGATCCAACAGTGTCACCAATGAACAACAGAGAAATACTTTATTGGGAAAATGATTCAAGCAGTTATGGGCAAAGCTCTTCAAGACATTCAGAACAAAACAATTGAATAAAAACAAATTAAAATACTCTTAGAGAATTTGCTTCCATTCACAACCAATGATTCTAGTAAAAAGAGTTAGGAGGCACAAAAATTCAACAGCTTAACTTAGATAAGCAAGAATAATTTCCCAGTGCAAGTTGAGTGAACCAGGACTAGACAATTTGGTTCAGTACACATAATCCAGAAATTTATCAACCACCTAACCTGGTCATAGTCCATGCCATCTGTGTAGAGCTGCAACAGAGCCAGCTTTGGTTTGGATAATTTGAATAACTTCTCATCATCTCTGATTTTTCTGTGAATTTGTTGACATAATTTGAGGTGAGGGCCAATTTTCTCTTGGCAGTCCCTGGAATAGAGCAGAAATAAGAACATCACATGTTAAGTTTTCATCTACATTGTACAACTGCACAGCCACAAATCAAACATGCTTACTACTTACTAGTGCATCAAAATACAAAACCCATATATTACATACTCAATTGATTTTTTAATTTTTCTATCTGAGCAATTTGAAACAAAAATAGTAGGTATAAATAACATCTATAAAAAATATTAATCAAACTGCAATTCTTATGATTTGCATGAATAAAAAATAGAGAGAAATGTTAATTCTTTGAAATAATTTATAACACTCAGGCCTTAGGAGATCCATGTAATAACTTACCCAACAAAATCTTCAATATTTGTAAAATATTGTTCTAACTCTTGTGAGCTCATTTTAATTGATTATTAAATTCAATTTATGTTACAAAATTAAAACAAGCTTTCATTAACAGATATTTCCTTTCTGTTGATAGAAGTGTCAAAAAGGATTTAGAGAGCAGGTGAATAAAATTATGGAAATATGAATATGTTAGTGTTTTATTTACATGAAATTTCCTAAAGGATTACATCATAAACTCTAATTTACAAAGACTTCCTTGTTTATAATGAAATGCGTTGAAGCATTTATAGATAGCATTGATCTGCTTCAATTGGATATTCACTAAGAATTACCTATGGTATAAAGCAAGTAAAATGTCAAGAAAATTCATTATATCTTCCTTCTCAGCAGTTTGTTTTCAACCTGCACTAATGTGGAATACTTTTCTGAAAATAGCAAGTGAAAATGATAGTTACACAGGTGATTTTGAGAAATCATGGGTAAGAATGAGCAATTTTTTAAATTTTAACAATAGAAATTATTAGTCAAGGGTAATAGGAATGGTAAAATTGTAAGCATGAATGGGTGGCTTCTGCCTGATTTTTCAGTTTGAAATAGGCAATCATCTGAAGCAAGTGTGCATTTGTGTGCAATTGCACAGCAATTCATGTTTATCATACTATTTATGGTGCACAAGGAATTTTTTCCTAAATATACTTTGGCACATTATGCTGATTAATAAAATGACACCATATAATCCCTTGCTAATGGCACATCACTCTAAAATGGATAAAGGAGAGACCTTTCCAGACTATCACTTGCATAGACAATGTGGGAGAAATGCAATATCATATGGATTTGCATGCCTGTTAATGAACTCTGCAGGTGGCATAGGCTGCAAAAAATTCTGCATGATGCATACCGTCAACCGGGGCTACTCGGGACAATTTCAAACATTTTTCATTCATAACTTCTTACTATGAAACCTTTCATAAACAAATTTAGGCTCATTTCAAAGCTCTTTGCAAGGGCTTTCACATGGCTTCTGCAAAAAATTTCCATATGCTATTCATAAGGTGCCAGAAGCAAAAAAAGAGTGTCCCGAGTAGCCCCGTTGATCGGGGCTACTCTGGACACTTGGAATAAAACTTCATTTTAGAACATTTGAAGCATGCAGAGTGTACTCATCCATTACTAACAGTGCTCTGAAGTCCTAAAATTTCATTGTAGATGATGTAGAGGTAGAATAAATGACATTTTCAGTGATTTTTACTTGTTTTTCCTTTATTGATATGATATTACCATATACATTAATTACTGTATTATTGATGCGATATTACCGTATTATTGATGCAATATATATATAGTCAGATGGGGTAAGACAGGACCAAAATCACTAACAAGCCTGTAGCATCTTTACCATGAATAACTAAAAAACCCTAAACCTATCACAAGGAGTAGTTATGCAATTGGCTTCTAAGTTACAACTCAGACGTTTTGCATCTAACATAGGTAGTTTTCTGTACAGATTAAAAAAAGTGAGCTGGTCCCATCTTACCCCATTGGGGTAAGATGGGACCAGGCTGGGGTAAGAAAGAACCAACTGGTAATTCTTATGTTACAAGGTTTTTAATAAAAGTACAAAGCCAAAATTCAATATTATCCATCTAGAAACACATTATTTGATTAAACAACCACTTGTTACTGTTTTGTGTTGTGGGAATTGAACTCAGTCACATTAAAGTTTTTGTCATGAGCAAGCTTTGTTAAGCATAGTAATAGTGGGTTGGCTTTGGATCATTGTAGAGCACTGCTAAATGCTTCATGTATATTCCATTAGTGTCATTGTCTGAAAAATTTTCAAGTGAAATTTTTTCGCTGAGCGAGGTAAATGTAATCAATATTCTTTGTTTTCAATCAATTTTTTTCTTAACTGGAGCCTTTGCTAACTGAGGTTCTACTGTAAATGCGTTTTTGAGGGTGTCCCGAATAGCCCCGGGGGGTGTCCAGAGTAGCCCCGCCGTGCGGAAATGGCCGCCATTTTTTTATTGAGGTATGTAAATTCCACAAATAAAATTTTCATGCTGACACTTGTCTGCCACTTTTTTCTAAGCGAAATTTTTTATTACAGCAAATATTTTTATTTACTACAGGCCTTAGCAGAAGTTTTAAAAATATTATTTTTCACCATTTTTTCAGGAATTTTTCAAAGCTAGTAAATGTAGTATTTTAGTATTTTTGAACTTCCTTTATAGTACTACATAGATAGAAAAAATGTAGACATTTATGCCACTATATTTAGTTTTGCAATATTCCAATTAATTTTGCTACTAAAACAGTTTTACTCTGTGTCCGAGGACTGTCCTGAGTTACTCCGCCCGTCCCAAGTGGCCCCGGTTGATGGTATATTAATTAATGAATTAAAATTAAATTCCACAATGCAATCCAGAAAAAAATCCATGTGAAGCTCAGAGCACAAACCTATGAAGTTGCATCAGCCTAATGACAGATTTGCAAAAACAATACAAACAATTTGCAAAACAATAGTTACAAATCAGAAACAGTGAACTTTGTGAATCAGTAATAATAACAAATTTTTCATCCAAAAGAAGGTTATTTTGGGCCCAAGTGAGAGCCTCCTGTATAGCAAATAGTTCTGATTCCAGTACCTACTTGTAATTCTGGGCGGAGCTTCCAGTTGAGAGAAACTCCCCTGGATGGGACCACCACAGCAGCAGATGTGGAGCATGTGGGTTCTTCTACTTCTGACCCATCTGTGTAGGCAGCCACACAGTTTGCATACTTATTTTGGGAAAGATCATGAAACATTTGCGTGATGGCAGCAGGTGAGAGGGATGACTTTGGGATGCTGTTAAAATTAGTAAAAATATAATTGTCAACATTGAACCATGGAGGCAGAGGTGAAATCAAGGGGGATGCAATGAAGCATGGACAAGGGAGGCCAATGCTGCTGAATATTGCCCTGGTATGGGGAACAAAGGAGCAGGGCACATTTTCTGGACAGAAGTGCATGGCAAGGATGAGCTCGTTGGTGGCTGGGCACTTAGGGAGCTGCTGTAGCCTGGAATAATGTCTGCACATTAATTGATCTCTATGGATTTTAAGGGGGGAATATCTGTTTCAATTTCTAAGGTAGTGATTGGAGTAGTTTTTCTACAGCTTGTAGCGATTCTGAGGCTACTGTTTTGGAGCACATTCAGTTTGGATAGGTGCGATTGCGCTGCTGATGCATAGAATGGAGATGCGTAATCAAGCTTGCTACAGAGTAAGACCTTGTAGAGCTTTATAAGTGTCTAACGATCAGCACCCCAATGCCTGTGGGATATGGATTTCAGAAGATGGAGTACTGGCAAGCATGAAGTTTTCAGCATCTCTATGTGAGGCCTCCATCTGAGGCAAGGCGCATCCAGCACAACACCAAGGTACCTGTGTTGCTGAACAAATTCTAGATTGCGTCCATTGGCTTGGATGGGAAGAGTGCAAACTTTTTTGGTGGTGAAGCACATAATTTTGGTTTTTTCTTGATTTAATTTCAAGCCCCATCTGAGTTATAATTTAGTTGTTAATTATCTCCTTGTTGTATTAATTTGGCAAACTCGTGCGTGCGCAGATGGTAAAAAGTAGCCATAATTTGCTAAATAATATCGAAGGGAACTACTTCGAAGTTTGAATAATATCGAAAAAAACTACCCTTCATTTTATTAGGTCAAGATTGGTTTCCATTTAAAAAAAAGTATACGTGGAACCATAGTGGCAAACCAGAGCTTTTTTAGAATCACTGAATCAGTTCATTTTTAATTCCCTCACGAGCTCAAGATTTCAACCAATTTCTTAAGTATGGTAATGCTGGTATCCATGATACTTTACTGGTCAACTTATAGGACTCAAAAATGAACTTGAGGGAGAGTCTAAAAAACTTTCTGCTTTGTCACTATGCGTGGAACATTTTCAGTGAAAATTCGTCTCAGAACTGACCGAATCGACACTTCAGCGAACTCGCCTGCAAGCTCGAATGCAAAACCTAACTTCATTTTCAACTCTGGCACTCATAAATCCGTCAATTATGAACGGATTTCATTCAAATTTGAAATATAAGTCGATTTGGTCTACAAAAATTCACCAGAATTTCCTCTACATCGCCTTTCGAAGTTCTTCAAACAAACCTTAAGTCAAGGGTATAACTGATAAAATTAATAAACGAGAGAATTATGAACAAATAAAAATTAGGAAGGAAAAAAACACTTGAATTGCTTAATGAGTTTTTAATTTAAATAGCAATGTGTTGTTGCCATGACTATTTAGATTGATTGACACATTATTTTGTTGCAGAATGGCAGCCAATAATCAATATACATAGGAGATAAAATGTATGTTTTGAAAGCAAAAATATTAATGTAAATGTAAGGCTTTCAACCCTTTTAACGCGTGCGAAATTCTTTTAAGTGTTGTCTACCTTATTGTCCTTTGTTTATAGTCCGTTACATCTATAGTCCACGACTGGCGCCTAATTAATTCGCGTAAATTGTAACAGTTTTGAAGTGTGTTGACTGCTAGGTGCTGTTCTTACTCCGATCTCCAGTTTCTCCTCGAGTGGATTAATGATAAGTGATAACTGACTAAGCTAGTCGTCATTTTATGAGCATAGTAACTTTACTAACTTAGTAAGTAATATTTATTCGTGAATCGTGATCATTCCTAAATAGGTAGTTGCATCCAGTAGCTAATCTACTTTCATATCTCCTGTAAATGGCTCCATTGCGTAAGTCTCATAGCAGTTCTACTTCTCCCTTTCTTGGCTATAGCTCAAGTCAGGAAAAGATCTACTCTGTGAGCCGCGACTGGATTTTTTGAGCCGCGAAATAATGAATTTTCAAGCCGTAAGTCTATTTCTCAAGCCGTGGAAAGCCATTCTTGAACCGCGAAGTTGCGAACTCTTGGCGGCGATGGCACGCGCGCAGCGCCGCCAGCGCGCGATCACGATTCACGAATAAGCTCAAATTTTGCCCTAGAAACAGCAGTTAAACATTATTCCCTTAATTTCCTTAATTCACATGTAGTTTAGCTCATGCTAATGCCTACCTTACGTCTTACGATATTACGATAGTCTGAGAGGCGAGTTCAAGATCTTCATCTCTTGCTGCTGTCACAGTTTACCATATACGTTATACGTGTATGACGAGAGCGTAGTACTAAATCGCGGAGGCGCGGACTTCAATATTTGATAATGATAAATTTTATGATAAAGAAAAAAAAAGAGTCGAACATACAAAGTTCGGGAAACACTTGTTAAGATGTTTTGACCAACCAGTGAACAAAAACGGTTCACCTGCAATGAAATATAAGCTCAAACA